>NC_061530.1:18450000-18512500 GCF_022379125.1 Scophthalmus maximus
TGTGTGTGTGTGTGATCACGCATGCATTCATGCTATCAGTCACTCTTTAGAGCAGGAAGTGTCTGATGTGGCTGTCGTGGCCAAAAGCACCTGAGCTCTCTGCTGCACAGTCAGACTTCTCTTACCCCGTCCGCTCTCTCTCCTTCTTCCCGTCTCTCCTATTTATTTATTTCCACTCTATACCCGTGCGCTCCTATAGCGCATTGGCACAGGAGCCGTGAGAGAGTGTGTGATCCCCCCGGCAGCCTGCTGCATTGCAGATAGAGATGATGAGCACACACATTTGAGGCCTCGCATTCAAAACACAGTTGAAAGGGAAAGAAATGGAAACGTTTCAGCCCCCGACTCATTCTCCCTCGGTTGAGCAGCAGATTTAATGCCTCCACTGTCTCCGCTTTTAGCCCAGTTGGATGACCGGCAACCCCCTCCCCACCACCACCACCACCACCACCCCCATCCCCATCAGGGCCAAGCCTCCAGCATTCTCAGCTGCCATTTCCCCTCCATTTTGGGAAAACCCATGTGGCTCATTTTTTGGGGGCTGTGGTCGCCATGGCTGTGGCGACTGAGGAGCAGGGCAGTCAGCAACACACACACGCACGCACACACACACACACACACACACACACAGGCCTTAGCACTTCACTGAGCTTAACTCCCGCGACACGGAAACCACTCTTTGAACCAGGGACAGTCCAGGATCAGTGTTGATGTTCTGCTGCGGTTCACACCAGGGAGAGGTGGTGGGCTCAGAGGCCTGCCATTTGAAGGGATTATTGTGCCTGACTTTTTGGACTGACTGGAGAGAGAGACACACACACACACACACACACACACACACCGAGGGTATAACTGTAAAGGAGCATGCATTGCCTCACTCTCCGTCCCCCCAACTCCTTGAATTTGACTTGAGATCTCAGGAAGTGTTGCAGGTATGGAGTTAGAGAAAACAGATTCCAAACAATTAAAAAAAAAAAGAAAAAAAAAGCTCCGTGCACTTCAGATTTATTTGGGAGAGAAAAAGATGAGAACAAGAAACACTGTAAAAATAATCGATTCCCCCAAACTGTCTGTCGGAGACATCCATCACAGTGCGCAGACCGTCCTCCCGGCTCCCTGTGCGTTGAGGCGTTGACGCTGACCTTTCAGGTGCACTCGCTTTTGGGTTCGCCTCCGAATAAATCTCAGAAAATCCGTTCATCTGACTCCTCGTGTTTCTTCCCCCCCTCCAAAAAGAAACTGCTACCCAGATTCTCAAACTACAAACTACTGGTTAGAGGTTTGTTTTGTGTCTTTTTATATTCTGCTCGTGTGTCCTCTGGATGTGGCGGCTTAAGCCCCTCGCCCATTAAGGTGCCGCCGACCTCTGGACCGCCAAACCCTCCTCTCTCAAGTCCGCCGGGTACATCTCACACTGGCGACATCTTATCTCATTTAACATTCGCTGCGTTTCCAGCGCCGGCCCTGGAGACACGGCGAGGTGTGAACATTCGGCAGCCGGCGTCAGACAACATTCGCTCCATGAATAAGACATTTGTCTGCGGAGCTAATTAATCCTGAGAGGGAGGGGGGGGGGGTGGATGGCATCTGCCTCCGTGACGCGTGACTGACACTCTGAGAGGAGGGAATTTTGGAAACGGAACCGAGCAGGCCGTGACGAGCAGTGGATTGACAACCGCCTGCGGCTGGTCATGACCCTCTGCCACCTTCTTTTTAATCACTTGTTTGCTGCATATGACTCCTAATGCATAAATACATGTTGACAGCAGCGTCTTTTTTTTTTTTGTCCTCTTGCTCTGAAACATCCCCTTCCCTCCCTCTCTCTGTCTCTCTCTCTCTCTGTCTCTCTCTCTCTCTCTCTCTCTCTCTCTCTCTCTCTCTCTCTCTCTCTCTCTCTCTCTCTCTCTCTCTCTGTCACACACTCACTAACACAGCGACCAGTTCCGCCCACCTGGAGGACCTGGCCTACCTGGACGAGCAGAGGCACACTCCGCTACGCACCTCGCTGCGCATGCCCAGGCAGAGCACCACCTGCGGGGCGGGTCGCTCCGGGCCGGACCTGCGAGGTGAGCAGCACACACACACACACACACACACACACACACACACACACCGAACACACACACACACACACACGCTCACAGTCTGTTGCGTCTGTGTGGTGCACCCAGTGCTGCCAATCACACTGAGTGGTGTTATTCAGTGTCTCCCTCTGTGCCATGTGAGCTGTCTGTCTCTCTGTTGCGCGCACATTCGCATTGACGCCCTAAAGAGATGAATAAGAGAAAAAAATATACAAAAACATAAATAAATAAAGCGAAATGGTCAAGATGCACGCTATATATTCATCTCGTCCCTCGCTTCCTGTTGGTCAGGCGTCTCTCTCGCTTCCTCTCTTGTCCTGTTTCATATCCGGCTCCACTTTCCACTTGTCACTGTTCACTCAGACAGACAAAAAAAAAAAACAACAACATCCTCTTCAATGGAAAAAAGTATTTTCATGATGGACCCGATGACACATGACATTCGACAGAGGTGCCCGGCTGTTCTGTGTGGTCGGTGTCTTAAAACCCCCGCAGCCGCCGGGCAGATGATAACTTCAACCTTGGGAAAACACTTAAAACGGAAACAAAAAGCCGTCTGTACACAGAGATGTGGCTCTGTAAACGCCGCCTGCGGACACGAGAGCTTCACTTTGACCCTGCGTGTCAATATTTCCTCGTGAGAAAAAAGGTGCAGAACACAAGTGGAAAGCAATCGACCGTCATTTACTTTTTCTTTTCTTTTTTTTGTAGCTTTAAAAGTGCTGTTTCGTTTCAGGCTGTGATTTGGCCAATTGCCTCGCATTAGACACGGCGAGGGAGCGAACAACTGCACCCTGTTCTGTTTTTCAACCACCAAACAAACGGCACAAAGCAGCTGAGCCTCGCAAGGGCGACGGCTGAGTTATTTTTAAAAAATGCTCAATTGAAAGTCAGTGACGGGTGGTTTGCTGCCTGCAAGAAGATGTCTGCGACGTGCACCACATCAGAGCCGTGACGCTGCCGAGCTGTTGGGACGCAGGAGGCCGTCAGCTGCTGTGTGTGTGTGTGTTTGTGTGTGTGTGTGTGTGTGTGTGTGTGTGTGTGTGTGTGTGTGTGTGTGTGTGTGTGTGTGTGTGTGTGTGTGTGTGTGTGTGTGTGTGTGTGTGTGTGTGTGTGTGTGTGTGTGTGTGTGTGTGTGTGTGTGTGTGTGAGTGAGAGAGACTGAGGGAAACGCACATAGAGCATTTTGTCAGGTTGTGTCGCCGCTAAGCAGAATGTCTGTCCCCGTGTTTAACATTCGTGGTCAGCGTGCGCTTCACCGCACTGCCGTTCAGGTCTAGCGCCTCCGAGATCCAGCGAATCTCCTCGCCGAATCGGCCCCGGTGTCACAGCGTTATGTGCCCCCCCCCCCCCCCCCCCCCCCCCCCCCCCCCCCCCCCGCCCCTCTTCCTCCGTCTTATTTAGACGGTAATGAGCAGCGTGATGGCAGCCCTCCGCCACCCAAGCGAACACAAACACGCGTCCCTGAGTAATTTTTAAAACACCTAAGTGAAGACCCCACTTAGCCCTGAGTGTGCGCTCGACCTCGTCGCCCGAGGGCTGCCAGCCGCAGACGAATGCAGAGTGAGGGAGCGTTAGAGGGACGGAGAACAGGGGTAGGGAGAGGGATGGAGATGGACCCAGGGAAAAGGAATGAAAAACAAATACGGAGCGGAAGGTTGGGAAGAGGCAGTTCCCGCTGCCACAGCCACTTGTTTCCACCCTTCGTCCTCTGAGGGCAGCCGAGCGTGTTTGCAAGCCGCCCGGCTGCGTCCCGCCATGCCGCCTGCCTCCTCGGATGAGCGTCAGCGGCTCCCCGGGTGCAGCCGCCCCTGCCGGGATGTGGAGGCGGGCGACTTGAAGGACGGGGAAGAAATTCCAACCACCCGGAGTTTGAGGTGATGGACTTACAGGTTGGGAATCATTGAGGACTTGTCAGTTACTTCATTGGTCGGATGATCCGTGACTCGGTGAACTCCACATGTGAACCGCTAAGTATCCAAGGGCTGATGTATCTCATGTATGTTCAGGAGGTTGAGCCACATTGTCCAGCTTCACTCTCCAGATATCACATCATCGAACGCTCCCTGTTTTTTAGATGGTCAGTCATTGCGCTTAACTTTTTTATTCAGTCGCACATATTTCAGGTTTAGTGTCCTCAGGCCTCAGGAAGCACAGACGTTGTGACAGGACTTGTTGGCTGCCAGATGAGCAGGAGTAGTGGAGGAAGAGCGCCGGTTGGCGTGTCGCTCAGGTGGTAACCAGCTGACCTCCATCTCTGGTCGGGTTATTTCTTTCTTCTTCTCTCTATTTGATTCCCTTTGGGCCACCGGGGGCCCAAAGTTGCGCTGCCGTGCTGAGGAGGGTGAGTCAGACTGTAATGGGCCTTCTCGTGCCTCCTGCCTGCCTACCTCCAAGATTTACCACCCACCTCATCCACTCACCGCAAACTCTCTCTCACATAACTGCACACTGCACACACATTCTCTCCTTCGTTTATCTTTACGCTCCCTCTCTCTGGCCCTCCTCCCTCCTCCCTCCCTCCCTCCCTCCCTCCCTCCGCTCACGTACACAGAACACGCCTTGTGTTAGCCGACGGTTGTACAGTAGCTTCTGGCTGTTAAAAATGTTCAACTCCACGGGGTTTTATCACTCCCAACATTTACTCCCTGACCTGGGATAATAAGTCCTAGAAATCCATTTGAGCCCTTGAATGGATTTTTGGAAATTTAAAGGATGAGGCCGCTGATATAGAATATTAAATCCCTTAAAAATACCAAGATCAGCGACGAATTGATCCTACGGACAGGCCGAGTCTTGTGTATCCAAAGCCTGATCAGAGTTTTAGGCCCTGTGATTTATTTCAAGTCGATTCCGAACTGCGCTGACCTTCTGTTGTATTAATCCACAGCTGGAAATAGCCCCAAACAAATAGACTATTTACTCCTGTTACAGCGCGGCTTGTGAAAAACAACAAATCCAATCTTGTGACCTTTTTGTAAATGAATATCTCTACATCTTCAGTAAGAGCTTGGAGCTCACTGCCGCAGACATAGGCGCCGATTCATGTTTCTGCCCGTGTGTATCCGACCCCCGTTCCCCGAAATAACCCCAAAAACTATAGCCTTCATGAGTGTTTGCCATATTTGGAGGGGGAAAAAAAGCATACAAATGCATTTCAGCACCGTAGGGATTTAACAGCGTCGACCAAGGGACACTCATGAGAAAGTCAGTAAGCCGTGAGGGAACTTTCAGCTCGCCGGACAGCCCCGACTCGTTCTCACAAGCCTTGAATAAGACCGATATGATCGGAGATCAAAAGTTCAACTGACGAAACGCACAAAAGAATCATAATCGATGTCAAAGGAATATGATGTAAAAAAAAAAAAGGCTCGTGTAAACGTGAATCATATCTAAAGTGGCCTAATCCGGCTACAGGCTGAGTCAAGAGGCCAAACAGGTTCTGATAGGCGATCTCACTGTGTCACACACACAAACAAAGCAGATATGCCCACGCAGTCTCAAAACAGTCAATCAACCATCAACGCTAAATATTAAAACTGGATTTATGCTTCTTAATGAGGAAAGTCAGGAGTTTGGTAAATACTGGTTGGAGCGACGCTCTGAGAGCGATAACGGATGGATGAAGCACACACGTACGATATGAAAACTAGTAAAGGCAAATTTCAAAATTGCGCTGTGAATGCCGGCTGCTGGATTACTGGTTTGAAAAATTTGAATGGAGCGGCTGAAGAAGTTTGAAGAGCGGGGAAAGTGGGAAATGGGAAGTTAACGTGTAATTTTTGCTGGAACGATGGCGGCAATCGATCAATATTTCGGAAAAGTATATGAAAGCTTTGAAAAAGTTGAACACGCCCCGGAATGTCCCTCATGGAGCCGAACCGGCCTTATCGTTTCAATCTCCACTTCCCGATGGACGTTGCCGGTCCGCATCATTTAGAATTACAGGGCTGTTTACAGTAAACAGGCCCCTATTGCTGCCCGAGTGGACCGAGTGAGATAACCGCCTGAGATCTGATGACGGTGCAGCGACATGATTACAGCAAAAACAGCGTCAAGTTTCAGGTCTGCGTCTACTGTTTGTTTTGATCCCAGAGCACTTCATCTTAATCTGATATATGTATATTTCTTAAAAGTCCGTTGCAGGCATCTCCTCCTCTAGAACATCTGTAACATCTCTGTCGTTTTGGTTTGTGAGGCATAAAAATAAGCAAAACTTTGCCGACACAAGGAGGATAGGGCGCTTTTGTTTTTTGTTTTTTTTAATGAACAAAATGCATTATATGCGTAGGAACATTAAGATTTATTATGTTGCTCTAAGCCTGCTGCGCTAAATTACATAAGATTTGATTGAAAATGGTGTGAGATGCTGCTGCTGCTGCTGTCGCGCACGCTAAGCCGGTAGCTCTGCAGCCAGGGTTCGGAGGAACGTCTGGAATTTTAACTGTGTGTCTGAAAAATCCAGACAAAAGAAGAAAAAAAAACAATCCTTGGACAAACTCCCACAGCAGCCGTGAGAAGTGTCCTCGGCCTGACCTGGGATAACCCCCCCGCCACACTCCCCAGGAGCCTCACAGAGAGCTCCTGCTCCTCCTCCCGTCGTTTCCTCTCCTTCTCCACATCTGTGCCGCCTCTGCTCTCCTCCCTTCTTCTTCCCATCCTCCTCCGCATCTCACCTTCCTCTCCCCCCTCCCTCCTCCTCAAGCCTCTTCTGCCACCGTGAGTCATCCTCACCTGGTGAATAATTAAAACGTCGGAGACTCGCGCTCCGTCTGGCCACGGAGGGCTGGTGGTGGAGGGGGAGGAGGAGGAGTGATACCTTGTTCAACGTCGCCCGGGGGGGAGTGTTATGGGCAGGATTACGAGGCAACTGCCATCCATCCGTCCCTGGCTCACACTCTCACACACACACACACACACACACACGCACGCACATTTGCTTTCACCATCCTGGAAACAACTCCCTTAGCCCCCGTTCACAACATGTCTGCCGTGTTTCTCCTGGAATACCTGACGCAGTGGAGCAGCGGTGGCTGCACGACTTCACCGGCGAAAGGGCGTAATCGCTTCTGCCACTCACGGAGAACGGCCGGCGCCCGGTGTAGGACAAGGGCGTGTTTAGCGATTCCGCGAGGACAGAGGGAGACACGTCCGGTCGCCCCCCCCCCCCCCCGCAGGATAAATCGAATCAGTGACACTTAAGAAACAGAGTGTGTAGGTCCGGGCGTTCGGCCTCCTACCTCAGGGGCCCTGCGGTATTATTAATGGGCAGTTTTTCCCATCAGCAGAGTTGCATCAGGACCATTCTTTCTCAACATGACACACAACCGGAGGAATGTTACATCAGTTTGTGAATTATAGACACAATAGAGTAGCCAGTCTCTCTCTCTCTGATTGTGTGTGTGTGTGTGTGTGTGTGTGTGTGTGTGTGTGTGTGTGTGTGTGTTGTTGAGTTTGCACTTCGGTAATCTGACCGGGGAGTATGGATGAAAAGTCTTTTATTACATCGGCACCGAGCTCAGTGCGGTGGAGCGGCGGCGCTCGGTACAAACTGAGAGCAGGTTCGCCTTCACCCACTTTCAGGTGTTGTCGTCGGCCTCTTTTTTTTCTTCTCCCCGCTGATTGTATAAGTACTGTATGACATATGTTCTCGTCGCATTTCTTTTTTCATTCTGCGTATTTATAATTGGCATTCCTGAAGAGGGGCCACGCTTTGCAGCAAGCGCTTTGAGGTGGGGGAAAGAATCTTGTTTGTAAATCATCCACGCCGGAGTCATTTACAGGAGACGCGCGGCTCTAATGCAACACACGATCCCTCTGGATATTCACTACCGTACTGTACCGTACCTGTGCACAGAACAGACATCTCTGTCTTATCCAACCGGTCCAGTATATGATACAGATACTGCTCGGACTCCACAGACTTATTGCTCGTACGCTGCCGAGTGCGAAGTGAGCTGCTGCGGCGCCGAGGCCGTCGTCTGACCGGCAGCCACTTGCAAGAAATCCGATCAAATTGAACCTCGGCAAAAGAAAGACTGAGATGAAGAAGAAAAAAAAAATCGATCTCAGTTTGTTTGAGCTCCTCTGTAATGAACTCCAAATTTGGGGATTGGTCTCATGCGGAGGTAGATCACTTTATGTGTGAGAAACTTTCGCAGCACACACACACACACACACACACACACACACACACACACACACACACACACACACACACTGGCGGCTGTGGAGTCCAGGTTGGAGAGTCGCCCATCCCAAGGTTGAATTACCACCACCACCACCACCGCCGCCGCTGCTACTAGATTCAATTACCTTTATGGGGATTGATTGATCTCGCACCCGGCGCAGTGGAACCAATTAGATTCTCCCAAAAGTGCCAAAGCGTTCCCCCTCGACCGGCCCGACGCAGACAACGCCGACGGAACGCGCCCGACGTAATTCAAAGGATTTCAATTAGTCATCGACCTGGTCGGGGTCTGGTGGCTCCCAATAGTTCTGACATCACGATGTGCCGATGCCACTGCTGCTTCCTCTTGTTGTTGTTGTTGTTTTGCCAGTTTCCATGTCTGTGCTCACTGCCCTTGTCTCTCTTTTCTCCACTTCCACTCTCTCTCTCTCTCTCTCTCTGTCTGTCTTCTGCTCGCCCGTTCGTCTCAGCTTCCGCAAATAACACCCATGCCTGGCAATCCCAGTCACGTAAGTTCCCCGCAACTTTCATTTGTCGCGTTACGCAGCGCGTTCTGCTCGCAGTCGCCGCTGCTTTCCCAAGTCACACCGAGTCTGGTCAAGAGACACACCCACACGCGCACACACACACACACGCATTAAGTTTGTTTTATACATTTGAAATCTGCCGTAATCAACCGCATCATTTAAACACAGACACACCAGATAGACGGACATCTTCTTTTTAATTCTCATAGCTGGGACTTGGTTTAAAGGACCAGACCCCGCGAGGCGACAGACTGCTGTCGATTTGCTCTACACAGAATTTACCGCAGCGCTTCAGAAGCTCACAGCAGATCCGTTTTACCCTCATTTGCCTTTAATGGTCCATATGTTGTGCTGAAACGAGGCCCCGACCTCTGGAGGACTTGAGTTTAACAACTCCCCCTAGTGAGAGAAGTCCACTGTTCGACAGTGGATGTTAGAGAAGTCGCTCCCTTCGCTCCTTTTTTTTCAAATTGTCTTTTCATTTTCATTTGGATTGTTTAGTTTGTTCTGATATAGGACAGTAATCAAACTGGCGGGGACTCAGAGAAAATCACGTGGATGATATTACACTTATTTTTATCGACTTTAAAAACAGTCATCCTCTTTGAACATTGAGCTTAATCGTCACTGCATAAACTATATTATTCTGACTTTCTGTTTAGTTTACAGTGAAATAATGGTGATTTAACTTTCCTAGGACATTTTATAACAGGCTCATTTATAGATTATATTTCATTATCTTTTTTGTGATTCCAATCTTTGATGTAAAACGACACGAATACAATTGTTTATGATTTATTACATATAGATTTATATTCAACTGAGATATTTTTTACCTTAAAAATCATAAATACACTTATTTCACTGTAGATTAATTTGTAAAAGACTAAGTGAGCAGTGAATTTATTGGAGCACTAACGTGGAATTAAAAGCATCTAATTCTCCAAAGCCACTTATAGGAAACGCAAATATTGATTATGTATGAGAAAAAGAATTAAGTAGTTGTTCACGCATAGATATGTGGGTGTTTATGTGGTCACATACATATTTTGTTCATCATATACAGTATGTTTATGTAGGAGGCTGTAACTGCAAAACATTAATATATCTTACATTAATGTGGTTTATAGTTGCAATACTACAAACCAATGTTCTGTCTCCGTGACCCCGCAGTGCGCTTCGCGCCCTACCGGCCGCAGGACATCGCCCTCAAGCCGCTGCTCTTCGAGGTGCCCAGCATCACCATGGACTCGGTGTTCACGGGCCGCGAGTGGCTCTTCCAGGAGATCGACGCCCACCTCAACAGCCCCAACGCCGGCACCAACCGCGGCGTGGTCGTGGTCGGCAACATCGGCTTCGGCAAGACGGCGATCATCTCGCGCCTGGTGGCGCTCAGCTGCCACGGCACGCGCATGAGGCAGATCGCCTCCGACAGCCCGCAGGCCTCGCCCAAACGTAGGCATCCGCTGGTTTTTCCTACAGCTGATCGAGATTCTTCTCCTGAAACGTTGGAACGCCAGAGCGTGACGCCACTGTGAGCTGTCCCTGATTGTGCTGTGCTGTCTCGTCCTGTGTCCAGATGGAGAGGGGCTCCCTCTCACCCAGCCCCAGCCCACGCACGGCACCCTGGGAGGAGGCAGCTGTCCAGGGACCCCGGAGATGAGGCGACGTCAGGAAGAGGCCATGAGGAGGCTGGCGTCTCAGGTACCTGCGACCACGCACGCACGCACACACATTTACATGTCACCGTCTCGTTCACATAGACTCAAACTCCCTATTTTTCTTTATATGGTCACTTTGTTTTCTCCTCCTCCCATCGCCTCCTTTCACAAATGCAAATTATTCAAAGGTTTCTGCACCGTATACATATGAAATGAGTGTTTGTGGGGATTTTAATATGAAGTATCCAGCCCCTCATTTAATTACGGTGTTTTAGAGAAGAAGTCAAGTGCACAATTCAAAACCTCTCATGAGCAATTGTGCCTCCTAAAAACCTCCATTTCCCCTTTTGCTCTCACAGCTGTGTGAAAAAGGGAAAAAAAAAATATATATATATACATATATTGTGCCAAATATTGTGTTACTGGTCTAATTTGCATACAGCAGCATCGCCTTTTTTTCGTCATCAGAGGAAACATTGTGGAACCAAAACGCTCGTTAAAAACAATCGCAGTTCTAACATGAAATTTCCAAGCTCGTCTAGGAAAAACTGCCAGATAATCTCAAACAGCCTCTTTTATTTGTCTTTAATGTTCAGTTAGTGACAACGAAGGTGGTGGGATAGTTAATGATACGCCAACGTCTTCTCTCAACCTGCGACCGATCATTGACCCACGCGGGCCTTTTTCCTCACGGTAGACGACAACAGGTGAAGATGTGTGGAGCCGGCTCCCTTCTTCCTGTCTGCTGTTGCGCCGCGCCCGCCCGCCCCTCCCCGCCCCGCCCCTCCCCTCCCTCCCGCTGCTGCTGCTCAGCCATCTGCATCCCCACTCCCAGCCCTGATGCATTATGCAGATGTGTTTAAAAAAGAAAAAACAACTTTGCCAGGGAGCCTTATGAAATATTTATACCTGCAGAAAAGCCATTTCCCAGCCAGGCTATTAGATCGTGTTAACTCTGTGCATTAATAATTGAGCTCGCTCCCTTTTTCAACCCCGCCTTTTTGTTTTAAAGCCCTTTTATTCCGTTGTGGCCGAAAATTTGCATTTCACTCTGATTAGTCTTTTTTCTCCTTTTCCCCATCACTGCCCTCTGATCACTGCCACCGCCTCCGAAAGAAAAAAAATCAAACCCTTTGTGATCTCTCAGTCCCCCGGAGCGACTCTGTCACACCTGCCGCTTATGTTTAGTCGACTAAACCCCACTTTTGCTGCTCTCCCCCCTATCGCCACACGTTCCTCCCCGGGATAACTCTTTTTTTTCTATTCATTTGAATCGTTCATTCGAGCCCCGTTCCGAGCACACAGCTGTGAAATATCACAGTTTAACACTTGACTCCTTCGCGCCACAGACATCTGACGCACGCGTGAGCTCCACTCCGAGTCCGTCTCTCTTGGCAGCCGGAAAGGCCATGAATTATTAATGGCTGAAGCCGTGCAGCGAAACGAGAAGTATTGTGTTTCATTATACCGCAATCATCCACCATGAAGCGCGCTCCATCCCACATGAGTTGTAGAAAACTGGCTTTGCCCCGGCAGAGACCCTGAAATAAGAAATAAGAGTTGTTTTTTTGAAAACCTGCGTCATCTTGACTCCACTGATCTTCAGTCCGTGTGGGAAAAACCCCAAAGGTCGGTCAAGGTGAGGATTACCAGGGGGAGAAAGGAAAAACGCTCACCTTCACGTTTCCCCACCCTGAACTGACGTGGTCGATCGTCTTCCCCAAACCTCTCTGTCGCCCCCAGGTGGTGGCGTACCACTACTGCCAGGCGGACAACGCCTACACCTGCCTGGTGCCGGAGTTCGTGCACAACGTGGCGGCGCTGCTGTGCCGCTCGCCGCACCTCGTCGCCTACAGGGAGCAGCTGCTGCGGGAGCCGCACATGCAGAGCGTCCTGAGCCTGCGCTCCTGCGTCCAGGACCCGCTGGCCTCCTTCAGGAGGGGGGTCCTCGAGCCCCTGGACGCGCTTTACAAAGGTGACGCACCCGCATGGTGACAACAGCGTGTTTTGACGCCCGAGAGTTCAAGCGCTGCACCTAATATCTCCCTTTTATGTTATTCTATACATCTACTCCACTTCATTTAATGTAGTTTTCACTCCACTACATGTATCTCTTATCTTTGATGATTCATTTATTAATTTATTAACTGCTGGGTTTTTTGATCCCAGAGAGGAAGATCAGCTCCGAGGAGGACCTCATCATCCTCATCGACGGGCTGAACGAGGCGGAGTTCCACAAGCCGGACTACGGCGACACCATCGTGTCCTTCCTCACCAAAACCATCAACAAGTTCCCTCCGTGGCTCAAACTGGTGGTGACAGTCAGAACCACGTTACAGGTAGAGACGACAGACGGCCGCTTATGATTTAGAAGTTATAGGGGCGAAGGTTTACCTCGCCGTTTGCGTCTACTCCTCTGCAGTTTGACTTTTGAATTCCGCTCGGAAGGACCAGTTTCTTTTTTTCTTCATTATATTGATGTTTGACATCACCTGCGGGCCACTCACCAACAATATTGAATCTGTCTTGAATGCCCTCCTGCCCTCTTTGTCTCTGACCTTTTCGTTTTTCCTCAACGCAGAGGATATGATTTTTTTGCCTTTCTTCTCCTCACACATTAATCGTTCATTCACGAGGAAGAAATAGTTATTCAGGGCGTATACACCGATGTTGGCAAGTATGTCCTGAAAAGTGAGTTCCTGACTCTGACTCTCCAGGAGATCAGCAACGCGCTGCCGTTCCACCGCATCTCGCTGGACGGCCTGGAGGAGAACGACGCCATCGACCAGGACCTGCAGGGCTACATCCTGCACCGCATCCACAGCAGCCCGGAGATCCAGAACAACATCTCGCTCAACGGCAAGATGGACAACACCACCTTCGGCAAGCTCAGCGCCCACCTCAAGGCCCTGAGCCAGGGCTCCTACCTGTACCTCAAACTCACCTTTGACCTCATCGAGAAGGGCTACCTTGTGCTCAAAAGCTCCAGCTACAAGGTGAGAGGCGTCGGTTCTCGCGGGTTCACAGCTCCGACTGATGCGTCGGGTGCGGAGGTTTTTTTGAAGTGCAGCTCCCCAGGAGATGCTGAGCAACAGACGGGAAATTAAGTCAGGACTCGGTCGAATCTTAACACTCGGACATTATGCACACATTTATTAGATTTAGTGTGATTCATCCTCTCCAAGGCTCTCATTATCTCAGATTTCAATCAGGAAGGAAAATCCATAAATCTACTTAGAAGTGGTAGAAAAAGAGCTGTTCCTTCTCACAGACGTCGCCTGAGAATATTCACGTTTTTAGCTTTTTTCTTCAGCATCAAAGTAGAGCTGCAGCGGATAATCGAATATTAGTCGACTATCATATTAAACGCCAACTATTTTTGATAGTCGATTAATCGTTTCAAGTAGTTTTTATGGGAAAAAGAGTCATACATTCTCGGATTTCAGCTTCTTACATGTGAATAAGTTCTGGTTTCTTTGCTCCTCTGTGACAAACTGAATTTCTTTGGTTTGTGGACAAAACAAAACATCATCTTGAGGTTTTTTGGGAAACACATTTTTCTCCATTTTATGAACCAAACAACTAATCAATTCATCGAGAAAATAATCGACAGATTAATCGATAATGAAAATTATGGTTAATTGCAGCCTTACATCAAAACCCACCAGTGAAATCTGTCTGCTCATCCATTGGTATTTGCAAATTAGACCAGCTAGTGGCTTATTCAACAAACTTAACACTGGTCAAAATGTAAAGGCTAAAAAAACACGTTGTCGCCCACAGCAGAACAAACTGAATCCATCGCGGTGGAGTGGATTTTATTTACCTGCAATCCGACATGCTTTGTGTAAAAGTAGCCTCCTTAAAATCTTCTCCTCCAGTCTGTGCGAATCGAAAAGGGCTTTTTTTTTATTATAAATAATGCCGTTGAATTGCCTTTGTGTGTATTTCATGATGAAATATTTTATCTCACACCCCCAGATTCATTTAATTTCATGTATTCAGAAATGCTTCCAGGCTCCATAGAAAAAAAGAAATGACAACTGAGAAATTCACATTCTCTTCCTCTGAGGAAGACGGTGTGGAACGGCTGGAGATGTGCTTCACAAACAACGATACATAATTCATGTTCCCTCCGTCCCGCCCAACCCACAGGTGGTTCCGGTCAACCTGGCCGAGGTTTACCTGCTGCAGTGCAACATGCGCTTCCCCACGCAGTCGTCCTTCGAGCGGGCGCTGCCGCTGCTCAACGTGGCCGTGGCCTCGCTGCATCCGCTGACCGACGAGCAGATATATCAGGCCATCAACTCCGGCTCGCTGCAGGTGATGACGGCGGCAAAGCTGCGAGAATGACAATACATTTTACGCGTTTTGGATCCTTAGACGCTTGCAATAAATGTAAACGTACTTTTAAAGAGTAGATAGTGCTAAATATGTTGTTGTTTTTAAAAATACATGCATGAAATTCGGGTTTAAAAAGGTTTTAGTTTCCTTTTTCAAGTAATCTCTCGCTAATCTGTGATTTAGTCCATTTTTTTGAACTCCAGTCAAAATTCAGATTTTTTGCAGTCAATTTTTTTTAATGCTAAGTGCTTAATGCCAGGATTTTAATAAGGGTTTAATGATATAATAGATAAAAGCATATTTTATTGAAATTATTCATTGAATTACGGTTGAAACATGATGGTAGTTTTCTTGATGTTACTTTGTCAATGAGAATATTCATGTCACTGGATACCTCACACTTTATTTGTTATCATAGAAAGACAAATTTAGATCATAAAAGCAACATGTATTGATTTGTTTCCATGCTGAACGACCTGGCAACGTAAACACGTGTGTCGGTGCATCAGGAAAGCCGTTTTCAAAACTAACGCTGAGACGTTGTGTGTGTGTGGCGGCAGGGCACGCTGGACTGGGAGGACTTCCAGCAGCGCGTGGACAACCTGTCGGTCTTCCTGGTGAAGAGGAGGGACGGCACCCGGATGTTCGTGCACCCCTCCTTCAGGGAGTGGCTGATCTGGAGGGAGGAGGGAGAGAAGACCAAGTTCCTCTGCGATCCGAGGTGAGGGCCGACGGGGGAAATGGCGCATTCATTTATCTATTTCTTTTTCTTTCTGTGACGCTGCAGGTGGTCGTATGTGGAGAGAGGAACGTGCCCAGACGCTGCTGCTGTAAGGTCACTAGACGTTTTGCTTCGGGAGTTTTAATTACCCCGTCTGGAAAGAGGACATTTGGGGCGGCAGAGAGAGGGACCATAAAAACAAGGGAATTAAAACAGGGACTTTTAATGACCACGCAAAAGTTCCCTGCCTCACTATTTTGCCGACTTATCCTGAAAAAGATAAGAGCTGCAGGTTTCACGTATGAGGCTGTTCAGAAATCTGCGGGCCGTGAGGAAATATTCGCAGAATTTTACACAAAGTGTATTGCATTAAAATCGCTTATTGCCCCTTAAAATTACAGGATGCCTACTTATCTTCCGAATCCGGGTCAAAGTCACTATTAATCGCTGTTTCACCCCAAAAATGTGATGGTTAATAACTCTCCTGGCAGCTGGTTGTGAGCACAACTATCAGTCGTATAAAGGTAGAAGTCTCTCTGTTCGTCGGAGGTACGGATGCAGCGTTGTCTCTTCAGCCGGGAACATTTTATTTCCTTGTGTTATCATTTATTTATGCATGACTACATGAATAGCGTTTTGCAGCGCAATGACCCGATGACCGAGTCTCGAGTTCCTGTGCTTGTCGTTTTCTCTGCAGGAGCGGTCACACCCTGCTCGCCTTCTGGTTCTCTCGGCTGGAGACCAAGCTGAATCGGCAGCAGACCATCGAACTGGGACATCACATCCTCAAAGCACATATCTTCAAGGTAATACTATAATTATATATATATATATATATGTATTATATACACGCACATGCGCAGCGGTGGGTTGGCACCAAATAAATGGATGTTTACTCTCCTGTCTCTCTCTGTGTGTTCAAGGGTCTCAGCAAGAAAGTTGGGGTTTCCTCATCCATCTTGCAGGGCCTGTGGGTATCGTACAGCACCGAGGGCCTTTCGGCTGCGCTCTCTTCACTCCGAAACCTCTACACTCCCAACATCAAGGTACAGAGACAGAATATTTCAACATGTTGTGGTGTCTCTTGACATATGCTCCACAGGAGTCCACCTCTCTCTGGACCGAGCCGCAGACCCACCTAGCTTTGTATTTGCTATGTGTGTCCAGGTGAGCCGGCTACTGATGATGGGTGGCGCCAATGTGAACTACCGCACGGAGGTGCTGAACAACGCCCCCGTCCTGTGCGTCCACGCCCACCTGGGCTACATGGACATGGTGGCTCTGCTGCTCGAGTTCGGCGCCTCTGTCGACGCCCTGTCCGAAAGCGGCCTAACGCCACTGGGCTACGCCGCCGCCGGGGGACACATGGCCATCGTGGCCGCGCTCTGCCGCAGGAGAGCGAAGGTACGGGAGTGCGCGGATAAATCCCAGCATCCTCCTCTTTCTTTTTGCCTCACCCTTGTGTCCCCGATCAAATTCACAAAAACCCGTTTTTCCACAGGTCGACCACTTGGATAAGAACGGCCAGTGCGCGCTGGTGCACGCGGCCCTGAGGGGCCACATGGAGGTGGTGAAGTTCCTCATCCAGAGTGACTGGGGCATGGGGCCACACCAGCAGCAACAACAACCGTCAGCGCAGAGCCAACAGCAAGCGGCCTTCACCAAGAGCCACGCGGTGCAGCAGGCCCTCATCGCTGCAGCCAGTATGGGATACACAGAGGTACGGCAGGGGCGCGGGAGGACGAGGGTGGGGATCCTAATCTCTAATGATTAAAAGCAAAAATGATGGAGGGTTTCAGATGACCTCCGACGACTACTGCCGCTACTAAACTATCACTAAGTTTAGCTCCAATCTTTGCTGGCGCTACCTCGGCTCAACCTGGAGAAGAAGAAGTTAAACCGTTGGTATTCGTTGCAGCAGCTGCGTGTATTCGTGTGCGCCTGCATGGGATAAACAGAACGGGGACTTTAAAATCCAGCTCCATAGCGATACTGGAATTAAAAAAATGAAAAAAACTCAGGGGGACCTTTAACTCCACGGAGAATCACACAGCACTAAAATATTCACCGACTTTTTTATGATAATTTAGTGTTTGAACCGAAAGGCGAGCACGACGACTGCAGCAGAGTCTGTTTTCAAAGGGCAAAATGTTTCAGAGCGCCGGGAGAAACAGAATCAGACGGTGAAGTCTCTCGTCAGATGGGATGAGAGTCACAATAAAGTTACGCTAATTTGAATTTGTCAAAGAGGAGAATAATGGAAGAAGCAAAGGACGGTAAACGAATACAGGTTTAGAGATTTAAAAAAGGAAAGGCGGATTTATTATAACAACTGGTTTCATGTCTGTCCTCTTGTATTTGTGGTTAACGTCGCGAAGCAAACTCGGACATTAATCATGTGTTGTGTCAAACCTGGTGTCCCGTCAGATCGTGTCCTACCTGCTGGACCTGCCGGAGAAAGACGAAGAGGAGGTGGAGCGCGCTCAGATCAATAACTTTGACACCCTGTGGGGGGAGACAGGTGGGTGCCGACGACAGTAATACACACTTGCGAATTCGCCTAATATTATATTTGACGAATGTAGTTCCTCCTGAGAACACACACAGTGTTTCTTTGTCAAAGCATCTGTGTTTTGTGGGAGGTTTTTTTTTCTTCTGCGAGGCCGAGCGCTGCAGTGCGGATGTGAGAGACGGTTTCTGTGTGTGTGTGTGTGTGTGTGTGTGTGTGTGTGTGTGTGTGTGTGTGTGTGTGTGTGTGTGTGTGTGTGTGTGTGCGTGTGCGTTGCTGCTGCTGCTGCGTCAGATGCTGATGGCAGTGCAGTGGTGTCATTGGAGGATAGACGAAGCGGAGGAGAGGGGGTGGGTGGTGGGGTGGGGGGTGAGTTTGCTCCAGGGGCGCTTAGAAATGACTAGTCTGACTCTGATTGCACTGTGGCTCGGTGTCCAGAAATATAATGTCATCGTAACCTACAGCGACGAGAGCTCATCGCCAGCGTCATTCCCCCGCCAGAGTGTCACTGTTGGCTGGAGAGAGAGGCGTCCTGATTTCTTTCTTTATTTTTCTTACTGGACCGGTTAACTGAAGAAGACATTATTCTTCACAACAGCCGGAAGGAATAAATGCATATTAGCATGTACACAGATATACTTTGAGTTGAACTGTGTCGTGTTTCTTCCAGCGGGTTGACCGAGGTCGTCATCCCAGCGCCGCTGTTCCACTCTTGATTAGATGACATATATATATATATATTCACTGTACTTCAATTATTCCAATTATGATCGTTACACTTGAGAAGATGTCTTTTCAAAGGCCTTTGCTCCCTAGACGTCTCGAGTGTATCCTCTTCTCTTCTCTTCTGCTTTAAAGCAGCTATAATCCATATTTTTTAAATAATGTATAAAAGAGGTAAGGGGATCTCTGCGACGAACCTACAGAGAATTAATAACCTGAAGGGATATGCAGCTCATAACTTATATCCGGTGCCACCAAGTAGCCAAACCCGTCGATGCAGGTTTGACTATTACTTTATGATGAACATTGGAATTCAAAGCTCAGACTTCTTTTCCCCCCAAAATCTAACCCCATGAACGTTGGAACCAACAATTATTAACAATTATTTAATACTCATTACCTTCCTGTGTGTGTGTGTGTGTGTGTGTGTGTGTGTGTGTGTGTGTGTGTGTGTGTGTGTGTGTGTGTGTGTGTGTGTGTGTGTGTGTGTGTGTGTGTGTGTGTGTGTGTGTGTGTGTGTGTGTGTGTGTGTGTGTGTGCGTGCGTCCAGCTCTGACTGCAGCGTCGGGTCGGGGGAAGCTGGAGGTCTGTCGTCTGTTACTGGAACAGGGTGCAGCCGTGGCCCAGCCCAACAGACGCGGCATCGTCCCGCTGTTCAGCGCCGTTCGACAGGGACACTGGCAGGTTGGTTTCATTTGTTTCACTTGATGATTTCTTCATTTCGTTCACTTGCTCTATGACACAATGACACGGGCGATGGTGTGTCTTTTGGGGGGCCGCTTCAGATCGTCGACCTCCTCATCACGCACGGAGCCGATGTCAACCTGGCTGACAAGCAGGGTCGAAGCCCTCTGATGATGGCCGCCTCCGAGGGACACTTGGGGACTGTGGAGTTCTTACTCGGTCAAGGTGAGTCAGTCATCACATCTTACGATTTAATCCACCCGTCCGTTATCTATAGCGCTTTATCATTTAGCGCCACGGGGCCGGAGCCAATCCCAGCCCCCAACATTGGGCGAGGGGCGGGGTTCAATCTCTCACTCTCTCACATTCACACCTACGGTCAATTTAGAGTTTCCGATTAACCTCTAACCCACTCTGCATGTGTTTGGACTGTGGGAGGAAGCCGGACAACATGCAAACTCCGCACAGAAAAAGCCCCGGTTCAGCCGAACGGGGATCTGAACCAAGAAGCTCTCTGCTGCCTGCGTCTCACTTGCAGCCGTGTCTCTCCGCAGGAGCGTCTCTGTCCCTGATGGACAAGGAGGGTCTGACCGCTCTGAGCTGGGCGTGTCTGAAGGGCCACCTGCCCGTCGTCCGCTGCCTGGTGGAGAGCGGCGCCGCCACCGACCACGCAGACAAGAACGGACGCACGCCCCTCGACCTGGCGGCTTTCTACGGCGACTCGGAAGTGGTATGCGGCCTGTGGAATATGTTGATATGTGAACCTCGAAACCTTCACAGTTCAAGTTTTTGTGTGACTACTCTCACCACGTTTCTCTGTCGTCGGTCAGGTGCAGTTCCTGGTCGACCACGGGGCCATGATCGAGCACGTAGACTACAGCGGCATGCGTCCCCTCGACAGGGCGGTGGGCTGCAGGAACACGTCGGTGGTGGTCGCCCTGCTCAAGAAAGGAGCCAAGATAGGTAAGAGACGGTTTGACGGACTGACGAGCCGCGCATAGGGACCTCTGCTTCTGAAGCGCAGCGTCGTTGTCCTGTGAGGTCATTTGCCCGCCGCTAAAACCGGCTACAACTTGAGATTGTGTGCTGGCTGAAAAGGATCACGCGCCGGAGTTAGAGCACGAGCTGCATGAGAGGCGACGACGGGATGAGAACGCACTCCCGCTGTGGTGTTTTACTGCAGTAGGCCATATACTCATGAATCGTGTGTCCGTGTGGCTTAAACCACTTCCTTGCTACTGTACGTATGCCCCCCCCCCCCCCCCACTGCCGCACCACGCCGCTTCTCCTCAGCTATTTATGGCTCTGATGTGTGTTCCTCTTTCTTTATTGTACAACTGTTGCCACTGTTGTTTTTGCTCTCTCTCTCTCTCTCTCTCTCTCTCTCTGTCATATTCTGTCTATCGCTTCTGATATCTCCCAGTCTCTCCCTCGATCACATCCCCTCCCTGCCTCCCCCCCCCCCGCTCTCTCTTCCTCTGCGGTTGCTCAGAGACAGGGTTGTTATTAGCGCTTGTGGTGTTTTTCTTTTTAGTATCTATGTTTCCTTTTTGCTTTTTTTTCCCCTTTTGCTCAGGCACTTATCTCCGCTTCTCACTGCTGCTTTTTTTGTGTTCCTTTTTCTCACTCTTCCTCCTCCTCCTCCTCCACCATCACCTCTCTTTCACCCTCCTGCCGTATCTCTCTCTCTCTCTCTCTTTCCTCTCGCTCCTACGCACTCCCACACCCCTGTTCTCTCCCCCCCCCCCTCCCCCCTTCCTCTGCCCTCCCACTTACACTCCTTTCCCTCGCTCATGACCTCCTTCCTCCTTCCTCCTTCCTCCTCCTCTCTTGCCCCCTATCCCCCCCGCCTCTCTCTCTCCGGCCCCAGGATGTCAGACGCTGCCCAGTCGGCCCCGAGGTAAAGCCAAGGCTGTCGACTTCTCACCCCACCAGGCATTTTGACAGCTCTATCTCCTCTCTCTGTGTTTGTCTGTGTCGCCCTAAGTGTCGGCAGGCGAGCTTAGCATCCAAATAACCCCCGTCTCAAACGTGACAAAATCAATAAATAACATGCATCGGGTATTAGCACTGGCGATGCGACGCAGTCGGGAAGATGATGCCTACGTGGCTAATGAAGAGCATGCCCGGCCTCCACGCCTGTGACGTCGTAACCAAGGTGTTGACCCCCCCGCCCTCACTCCCACCCCACATCCCACAGATGCATGACGGAGAGCCCGCAGGAGCCACTTGCGTGGCCGTGATCTAGCGGAAGAATGCATGTATCTGTAATTCCTCTTTTTGTACCGACGCCACCACAGACTGGGGGGGGGGGGGGGGCGATGAACCACTGTGCTGTGCCCCGTGCATCCTCCCAGACGACTCCTCAGCGTCCGCTAGGCCCAGTCAGCAGCATCCCCTCTCCCTCACCCTCAGCACCAGCTCACAGGACCGCTAGTGCCTGCAGAGCTCCGTTATATCCCTCCTTGCTTGCCTCTTTTTGTTTTCTCGTACCTGTTTCCCCCCCCCCCCTCTTGTGCAAGATCCTCTCCTTCTCATCCCTGTGGTGTGTGTGTGTGTGTGTGTGTGTGTGTGTGTATGTGTGTGTGTGTGTACATGTGTCAAGGATTGCTGTTGCGGTCCAGGGATTGTGTTTGATTTTTTTTAGTTATAGAATATGGTACGGGGATGAAGTGTCGTCTATCTTCTCCTTGAAATATGCAACTTTTTTTCTGGGAGCTTAGTGTTTTCCTGTTTTTCTGCTGTGCTCCATCACATCCCCGAAATTTGTCTCGATAGAAAGACGTGACAGCGTGATTTCTTTCTCTTTTTTTTTTTTTTACCATTACAGTGGGTAAGCCCCGGCCCAAAACATATTTGCCAATAATTCCTCATCTATTTGAAATGAAACGTTGGAGAACGATTTGGAACCCGTGCTCATTCTGCCCTCAGGGGTTTTTTCTAAATCAAAAAGGCGAATACTCTCTGACCCAGGTGGGATGTGGTGCCGCGAGGTCACAGTGTTCCTCGGGACTTCGCAGCAGACCTTCGTGATCTTTGCCTGTTGTCTTTCTCTCATCCATTTTTGGCTGTTGCACTCATCCCTGATATCAATGTCGTGCGTGTGTGTGTGTGTGTAGTGTCGCTCCTTCCTTCCCTTCCTTCCTCCTCTTCTGCTCATTGCTGTGCGTCTTTCTCACTGTGGGGTGTGTTTTTTTTTTCTCCATCTGCTCCTTCCAGGTCCAGCCACATGGGCCATGGCCACCTCCAAACCCGACATCATGATCATCCTTCTCAGCAAACTCATCGAGGAGGGGGACAGCTTCTACAAGGTCAGAGACGAGGAGATCTGCGGCTCGGATTTTTTTTTTCCCGCAGCGTGAATTATAGATAATCTGCGACCCTTAAAAAAACAGTCCCTTAAATGTACATTTAAAAAAAATACTATTTCCACCAGGACTGATCTGATCGTCACTGGCTATTTTTTTCTGCAGACTATTATGTAAAACGAGGCAATCTGTTTCATAAGTTCCCGAGTAAAGTACATTGTTAATTTTGTCTATTTTACGGTCGATAAATACGGATTAGTTTCTCCATATACGTTGATGTAAGGCTCCACAATGAAAAAAAAAAAAGTGATTAACAGAGATGAATGTTTCTTCGTGTTTAGCTCTGGTTTACATCTGGAAGGTTTCAGATTTTTATTTTGTAAAGGAAGGCTGACCGGGTTTCTTTTTCCGCGTGTCCCGACAGAAGGGGAAGGTGAAGGAGGCGGCGCAGCGTTATCAGTACGCCCTCAAAAAGTTTCCACGCGAAGGCTTCAGCGAGGACCTCAAGACGTTCAGGGAACTCAAAGTGTCGATCTTCCTCAACCTGTCCCGATGTCGGAGGAAAATGAACGTAAGTCGGGGAGAGACAAAAAAAAAAATGCTGTCACTCTTTGAGGGATTTACTGAAGCACACTTAACATTTTTTGGGTGTTGTTCAATATTTGTTCTTCTCTGCTCGATCTCTCCAGGACTTTGGGATGGCTGAGGAATTTGCTACGAAGGCGCTTGAACTGAAACCAAAAGCGTACGAGGCGTACTACGCCAGGGCGCGCGCCAAGCGTAGCAGCAGGTACACACTTTCCTCCAGCTACACATGGCGGTCTAAAGCCTTTTGCCAATCGTGAACTAACATGCATAACTGGCATTCTCCTATTTCCTCAGACAATTCACTGAAGCCCTGGAGGACTTGAACGAAGCCCTGACGCAGTGCCCCAACAACCGGGAGATCCAGCGGCTGCTCCAGAGGGTGGAGGAGGAGTGTCAGCAGCTCGACCAGGAGGACGACCACCACCACCGCCAGCAGCAGCAGGACCTGGAGCTGGAGCCTCCTCCCTCCCCTCCTCCTACGCCTCCCCCGGAAGAAGAGGAGTCCCTGTCCCTGTCCCTGTCCATGCCGCTGCCCCCTCCCCCGGAACCCCGGCTGGAGGACATGGAGCCCGTCCAGGACCTGTTCGAGGACGAGGACTACCTGGAGCAGGAGCTGGAGGCCATGTCCATGGGTCTGCCCCCGCCGGATTCCCACAACAACTCCTCCAGCCTTCCCATCATCCACAGCCCACCGCTCTCCCCAACGCATCCAGATCAGATCTATTTGACCGGAGGTTCACCCATGTGCCAGCCCTACGAATATCACCCCACCTCGTCCTCCATGTCCTCTCCAACCCGCGGCACGTACCAGCCCACGTCGCCCTCTTTGTCCCCGACACATCAGAACTCCCACTACCGACACAGCCCGCCTCACACCTCCCCCGTGCATCAGCCATCCTACCGCTTCAGCCCGCCTCCTATGGGTACCGGGGGCCAGGGAATGGATCACCAAAGCCCACCGCCTTCCCCTCTACGCCGGGCTGCTCAGTACAGAGCCAGTCCGCCAGTGGAGAGTGTTTGCCTGTACAGGTCCCAGTCCGGATCGCCTGTGCGCTACCAGACAGAGCAGCTGCCCGGCCGGCCCAAATCTCCCCTCTCCAAGATGAGCAGCCAGCGCTCATTCCAACTGAGCTCCCAGCCCTCGCTGTCGTCCCAGCACCACCAGGCCCAGGGCCTTCGTCTTCAGCCTTCTATAGCCCAGATAGTGCGCACAAACCAGCCTAGCAATGTGATGGGCAACAGCTACAGCGGCCAGATGGGCCACTCCATCGGCGGACGCTACCAGGGGGGTTCAGTGGATGTGGAGAGCCGGCTGGTGTACCAGCCCTCCCTGGACGGACGGTCCATGTCCCAGGTCCAGGCCAGCCTCAGCTCTGGGGCCCTCTGTCAGCACGGCGGCCGAGGAGGGGTTATGGAGTCGGGCCTGTTGAAGGATGAGCTACCCCAGCGCCCCTCCTCTGCCTACCGCGCCAGCAGCGGGGGCCCAGGGGGCATGCGTTACAGCCAGACACCTCAGATTAGCCGCAGCCAGTCAGCCGCCTACTACCCGGTCTCAGAACATGTGCTGGAGCGCGCAAACGCCATGCCCCCCTGCCAGCTGGGCTCCCCCGAGATCCCCCACATGGTGAGACGCCCCGTCAGTGCCAATACTACTGAGCTGAAGCAGCACGTGCCCACCCCCAGGCCTCTCATCCATTCTCAGAGCGTAGGACTTCGATTCTCCCCGTCCAGCAACAACATCTCCACTGGATCCACCTCGAACTTGGCGCCGGGCTTCAGGCCGTCCTCTTCCATCCAGCAGATGGAGATCCCCCTGCAGGCCACGTATGAGCGCACCTGCGACGACATGTCTCCCATCTCCCCCTCGCAGGGCGGCGGGGGGCTGTACCAGGGCGAGGCCACCCGCTCTCGGAACACGCCCTTCATGGGCATCATAGACAAGACGGCGCGGACTCAGCAGTACCTGCATCAGCCCTCGCGGTCCCGGGCCATGACGTCCATGGACTCGGCGATCAGCCCCACCTCGCCCGGCCAGCTGGTCCAGCAGGGCTCCACGTACAGCCCCCCCGCCTCGCTGGGCAACATCGCCTACTACAACAAGACGAACAACGCCCAGAACGGACACCTGCTGGAGGAGGACTACTACGCCCAGACGCAGTCCCCCTCCCTGGGCAAACTGGCCAACGGCTCGCGCGGCAGCGGGGACATCCTGGAGCGGGTCAGCCAGGTGCCCACCTACCCGGACGTCAAGGTGGCGAGGACTCTGCCCGTGGCGCAGGCCTACCAGGACAACATGTACCGCCAGCTCTCGCGCGACTCCCGCACCCAGGGCCCCTCGTCCCCCATCAAACCAAAGAGACCATTTGTGGAGTCGAACGTGTGATGGCCTGTCCGTGGTCCGGTTGGGCTGGACTCGGGCTCGTTAGGCGGCAGGTAGAGGAGAGGCTCAACGGACGATGCTGCGGACCCTTCACACGTGACGTGGACTCACTTAAAGATCTCACGAGAAACAAATCCAGAGAGAGAGACAACCACACAACCGGCACACACATACACACTTAGGGTATTAGACATTATCATACATGGAAAAAATACAACTAACAGTGAAGCGGTTATTTCATCCTCATACTCAATAACAGGAGGGTCCTCACACCGAATCAAAGACTCGTGCACTTCCAAAAAAAAACAAAAAAACGTCGAGTGGCACAAAGTTCCCACACGTGAACACAACAGGCGGGAGACGACAGTACTACTAATAATCGAACTCGACTGTACTCATGGACTCTGTATCCAATCCTCTGTTCTTTCAAAGTGTGCTCTTAAGCAAGGTCGCTCGTAGGCTCTACTCTATGTAATACAATACTCTATGTTCAATACTGTACATTGCTCAGAAAATTACAAAACTGGCTCAACAACTCAGTGCTTAGAGGAAAAATGACAATATTTATAATTAAGTTATATATTGTACATAGAAATAAAAAAAAACAGACCATAGTTTTTTGCGGTTTTTTTTTTTTGTTTGTTTTTTTGAATTGTGTTTGTGTTGATTTCTGCCTTTGTGTCCCACTGCTAGTCACATGGATGTGGGGGAAACCGACCGGGATGAGGAAGGAGGGGCATAGACCAACTTTGAATGACATTATTACCTCTATTGTGTCAACAACAACAACATAAATTTAAAAAAAAAAATGATTGTCGTGGTTTAATGCAAGAAAATGTTTGTTTTCTTGATGCTGCGACATGCCCTCAGTGTAAACTACTGCTGCAACGAACCTTTTTTCCTTTTTTTTCATTGTCCGTTAATCTACAGAATATTTCTCCATGAATCTCTTTGTTCTTGTAAAATGTCAAATATCCTACAGAAAATATGCCCAGTGTGATTTTCACAAGGCCCAGACGAACCTCTTCATCTGTCGACCATCAGTCCAAAACCAACAAACATCAAACAGGGTGATTTTTGCCAGAAAAATGACTGAAATTATTTAAAACGCTTTCCAGATAATTTCCTGTGAAGCCATTAATTAACAAATTCAGCCCTGAGTTGATAAACACAGCCAGAATCGAATGTTTCCCCGAATACGTGCAACTTTTAAAAAGTCTGGCTTTTTTTTTAAGCTGGTGTCAAAAAAGAAAAATCCAACTATGGCACACGTTCCCTGCATCAATAATCGCATCAGCATTTTCAAAACCATTTTTCAAATGCGTCACTTCGCCTCGTTTCTGAGGTAAATTACCATTTTCTGCATTTCTCTTTTTGAAGCATCATCATCCCTGTGAACCCTTTCTATTTTATCTGAGGTCAATAAAACATGTCTGCTTCAACCATCTGCTTACATAAAAACAAGCTCGGCGTCAGTTGCTAGAGTTTTGTACGAGCCCATATATTATCATTTTTCAGGACTCGTAAATCTTGTTTAGAGGACAGACTGCTGTGTAAGACAAAAAAAAATAGGCCTTGAGTGCAATAACTTATGTTTATAGTTTGAATTCCTTTGCTACGGAAACGTCCGATCATCTTTACCGAAATGATTCTGATGGAAAATATTTCTTTAAATCCTGTGGTGGGGGATTTTTATCACGTGACACCTGAGTGTCAAAGTTCGCCTCTGTCCCTCCTCGGCACGTAATGACACCGTCTGTTCATACAGTACATGTGCTAGTAGTGAACGGGTTTAACATGGATTGTGCTCAGCGACTAAAAGCAAGCAAACGCATCCACGCCCGCTGTTCCACACGTTTTTCCACTTCCTCCTGCATTACTCTGTGCTGTTTCTTTTTCTGTTCTTTTTACCCACAATGCATTTTTAACCCGCCACCTCTGCACTAAAAATGCCTGTTAAGTTCCTAACTAAGGGTGCACTTTATGTATTTTACTTACCGTGTTGTCACGATTGTTGAACTGTCGGAGAAGAGCAGGGGGTGTGTGACGGGTCAGAATCCTCTGGCCGGTGATACAAGACTATCAGAGACACTTATTATCATTATTATGATTATGATATGATTTTAAAAAGCAGTGATGAATGACAATACGAAGAGCGAACAAAGTTTTTAAGAACAGGTGAAGATGTACAGACTTTCTAGCACAAGTTGTATATATTCTGGCTCAGATATATTCCACGCCGTCCAGCTCGGGGGGTTCTGGGAGTTAAGATAAGTCTGTTTGCAAAGGGCCGGTCATATTTAAGTATTGATTTAAAAAATTAAAAAAATCTACAAAAAAAAAGAAATCCATCTCCAAACGAGCCAGTCCAATCCACTGGTCCCGCACACGCCTTGGAAATAAGTGGAATCTACTGCAAAGCAAAAAAAAGCAAAGAAAAAAAGCAGACATTTCAGTTTCCAGAGTTTGACTGAATAAGTGGCATAATGAGGATAATCCAAGTTATTTGTACATGTGGGGGCGGGGGGGGGGGGGTTATAGACCATTTGTCTGTAACATTTTATTTTGGTTCTAAGATAAAAGAATAAAGGAACTGTCTCCCGTTCGTCCTCAGTTCCGCCTGCTACCAGAGAATCGCCCGACACTCTTTACAGAAAAACAAAGATGTAAAAGTGTAAGATACTTTTAATTTAAACGATGAACCTCTCAGTGGAGGGATATTTGAGGGGGCGTGTGTGTGGTTTTAAGCTGTCTGTGTATATTAGTTTGCTGTAAATAGTCTGATTGCATGTTCTATTCTTTCCATGAGCTCAAGCAGAAACATGTATAGCGGCGTGCTGGCTCCTGGTGTGTGTGTGTGTGTGTCTGTGTGTGAGTGTGTGTGTGTGTGTCAGAGACACACACACAGTGTTTGGATCAAGATAAGGAGACTGCTGTCCCTGAACTGTCCTCATCATTTTTCCTCAAACCTCACCAGACAAAAAAAGGGAAAGGTTCCTTTTTTTCTTTTCTTTTTTTGGTTCTTTTCCTTTTCTTTAATGTATTTGCTTGCTGAGCAGAGTTCTCTTGTCTGTAAATGTGAGCTTTCAGATCGCTGTGATAAAAAGTTTAATTAAAAACAATAAAAAGAATGTGTTTTTATCTCATGATAACTGATTGTAATCTGTACAGTCAAACTGTATCGGGGTAGGGAGGGGAGGAAATGAACATATTTATAAAGGGTTACCAACTGAAACAGTAATTTTATTTTGCTCATTAGGTGCATTTAACATGGAAATGTCACTTGGTAATTTTTGGATGATTTTGGTCCACGTGAACACGTAAAACACAACAGTAACTTCTACAATATAAAGCAATTCAACAAAATGGTGAAAATATAAAATATTCGTAAAGCTTACAATGTTTTAAAGCTGCAGTTCTTTTTTTCTCGGTTCACTTGGTGGCAACAGAACAAACACTCACATCGCCACATTAATGTTTTTATGAAGAACTTAAACGTAAAACAACAGACAAACCAATATTAACTTAAAAAACACTTAACCTCAACAATAAGTTTGCTGCTTGATGCTGAGCAGGAAGTGAACAGCAGCCTGTTGCTGTTGACAACACTGCATCTGAAACTGTAAAGATGTTAATATAATCCTGTGTTAATATACAAAGTATTGATTGTAGGAGTTCTAAGGTTTTAATTAATGTTTTTTTTCTACTGTAAAATGTTCATGTATGATTACATCTGTGACCTTTTTAACATTTTTAAACTGGTGAATTACTCAGAATTTTACTTTTGGAAACAAGGCTTTAAGTTATTATGTTTAATGATCATAACCCATTTTCATTCTCAATTCATAGCCAACTTTATTCCTGTAATATTATGACTTTTTTAATGCAATATTATGATTTTTTTCTTTCTTTTTTTTGTAATAGTACGACTTTATTCTCATTAATTTACGACTTCGTTCTCAAATTTTTTCTCTCTAAATGTGGCCCCTTATACTCCGTCGTAATTACCTGATGAGGGTCTAATAAACAAATGTGAGTAAAATGAGTACAAGCGATGAACAGCTACTGGAGCTCCTGACCCAACAAGACTTTCACAATCATGTGTCATAGTTTTTTTTTGATGCACAAAACCTCAATCTGCACTTTTTCCCTTACTATTACAATACATATATTTCCTGCAGCTGTGCAGTAAATCAAAAATCAGATACATTCGCCCCCATGTAGCCTCAAGAAAGACCAAAGGAAAGAAAACTACCAGGTGATTCCGCAGGGATTTAAAAAACAACAGTGAAATGAAACCATGAAATCCATCAGACATTAAAAGTGTTTACAGTAACTGTTCCGTCAGAAGAAAGCTATCGTCCTCAAAGGTGTGTAAAACACCTGACCTCTAGTCCTTCTTCTTCCTGTGTGTGAAGAGGTGAACCACTCCAGGAACGAGCACCATGACGACCTGAGGCACGATGACGTATTTGACGAAGAAGAGGCCGTAGAAGAGGCCCTGCGGTTGGACCGGCAGCGGCAGGCGGTTCACGTGGTAAAGCCCCATTGCCGAAATGGCCAGAGACAAAGCCCTCGGAGCCCAGGGCAGAGACCATCCGCCAGGCTTCCAGTACTGGGCCAGTCCCAGACCGAGGAGGGCCCCGCAGTCTCGGGTCAGGGAAGAGAACGGGGCCGTGTCCAGACGAATCCACTCGGGGCGGCTGCACCACTTCTTGGCCAAAGCGATAGACCTGCAGAACAGAGTATATGTCCAGTCAGGGTTAGAGAAACTCCCTCAGCTTCGCCAGACCGAGCTCAGAACTGAGTCGCCACCACCCACTCACCAGGAGAGATCGATTCCCAGCTGCTGTAGTGCAGCGTGCAGCAGCAGAGCACCGAGCACCATAGCAACGCTGCAGCCAAAGAAGAACAGCAGGGGGCGACCTTCTGGGACCCTGCGGTTCAGGACAACCCCCAGAATGAAACCTGATGGGAACGATTCAAATCAGATGGATAATGCAGTGAAATAACATCATCTATCTATCTTTTTTATGTCAGTCCATCCATCTATCTATCTATCTTTTTTATATCTTTCTATGTATCTATCTATCTATAGTGGGAATTGTTTGCCATACAGCCCACTCACTCCTCCTCTCTGTTGCCTGATATACTGACCAGTAATGGAGCCGGCGACGACCTGGTGAGGGAAGTGGGCGAGGATGAAGATCCGGGAGAGTCCGATTGCCAATAGCATCGACACATAGAACAGGTAGGGCGAGACTGACAACACCACGCTGGAGGCACAGAGAAAGAGGCTCCTTACCAAATGCCAAAACATCGATTTTTAAAAAAAAAATTAATTTACAAGAGGCAGACGGTACCTGTGAGTACGAGAGTAGAGAAACGAACCCAGCGAGGACACCACGACCCACCAGACCGCTGCCGTCACCATCGCATGTCCAGACGGACTGCCTGAGGAAACAGACGCCATCTTAAAGCTCCGGCTACACAGGTAACCTGAGTTTTACTGATCTATGATGATTGTCACTTTGCGTTTTGAGGAGCTCGCTCACCTGGTCCAGTTTCACAGGTGGAGGAAAACTGGTGAACTTTGGGCTGCTTGTTGACGAAGAGGCCTGATTCACCAATCCACCAGAACGGCCTTTCGCCAAACAGTATCCTGGGAAAACAGAAAACACATTTAAAAGACATAACTTAAAAAGTTTGCATCGTGACTTTATATAATGTTTGTACTGTGAATGTTGTGATCCCGTCATCACACATTTTTCACAAGCCTCATGTTTTCTGATACGTATAAATATTAAATCTTACATTGAAACCTATATGTCCAAATCCAAATCTTGTCAAACTATCTCTGGACCTCTTACAGACTTTTGTATTAATAATCTATAATAATCCTGATCATTTTTATTGACATTAACCTTTGTTACCTGCCAAGATTTCATTATGTCATCACGTAGCAATGATCAACATTACGTCCCATCTTTTGACACAAACTCTCACAACTGCTTTGGAATTCCGCGAATAATTACATGATTTCTTTATTTTGCTCTTACTGTTTCTTTTTATTAACCTATATATTTTCGTTTCAAATACTAAATTTTATTTTAAGTAAATACTTATTCAGTTTAAATGTAATCTATAATTACATTTTTGCTTTATATATTTTTATATTTTGGATGTTTTTTTAACTTCTGTACAGTATGTAAAACAATCAAAGTCAATAGTCAAATTCTGGGGTTTTTATGCCCGTCTTCGTTTTTTTAAGTAAATAATTACGACAGCTTTGCTCATTTTCCTTTCTGATCACTGTTTTCCCTTTTATTATATATAGTTTCATGAATACATGAGGATAATCAAAACTAAACGAAAAAAAAGTAAACTAGACTGCACAGTATGGTTCCGCGGGTGTCTGTTTCAAATCGGACTAGTGCACGGGGATGGACCGGGGTTGCTCTGCATCACTTGTCCCGGAAGCTGCGACGTCAAAATAATAACATATACAATCGTCTCATTGTTCACAACAGTAAATGAATAATAAAAATAATTAAGAACAATATATATGTCATTACAGCTGAGTGGCACCGGCTGGTTTGTTGATGTGAGAAGGAAGTTTGACGCTAGCTAGCTACATGCTAACATGCTAAAGTTTTTTTTTTTAAAAAGCGTTAACAACAAAGACAAACATTGGGCCTGTGCCTCACCATTTAAACACCAGGTTCAACCACTCCGAAACGGCTGCCACCCAGAGCACCGCCACTCCAGCTCGCCTGCTGACGAAGTAGGTGAAGGGGAAGAGGAGCAGGAAGGCTGCCTTGGGATCTCCCATATGAGTGACGACCAGCCATAATTGTTCCTGACTCATCGCCCTCTCTTGGAGGGTTTCGGCGAACAAAATGCCTTGAGTGTGCACCGCCTCCATCCCAGCGTCCTTCTCCGAGAACACGAATATGTGTAGGTTGGGGGGGGGGAAAAGTCAAAATGCAAAAGCTGGTTTGTTTTTGTGTGTTTAGCTGTTGTGGCTTGAGTGAAGCCAGCAGTACCGCGGATTGGACAGCGGCTGTATCATGCGATGGAAGAGACAAAGCCGCCAACTTCCTTCTTCGTTTAATTAAATAATATCATATTGCCTCGGCAAATAAACTATTTGACGGAGTATATTGATTATAAATATACATAGTTTGAAATATATTAAACTGTAAATATGACTGGAATATTCGAATAAAAATGACCCCCACGCACAACGCGATTGTGACATTGGACACGCCCCCACGGCCGCGTCACCGTACGACATCACGTCGCTCTTCACGTAAGGCAGGCGCTCCGGTTTCCTGGCGGAGAAGATGGCGGCTCCTGGACCGGGGGAGTATTTCAACGTCGGGAGCCATGTCTCTTGCCTCACCTGCCTGGGCCAGCGGCTGCAAGGAGAAGTGGTCGCGTTCGACTACCAGTCCAAGATGTTGACCCTGAGTATCCTTCGCGTGTTGCTCGCCCGCGGGGGGATAAGGTGATGGCCGGCCGGCCTGCCCGGCTGCAAGGGCCTGTAGGGTAACCGAGAAGATGTCAAATAGTGCTCCGCGCAGGCGTAATTGGTGCTCGCCCGAGTTCCCTGTCGTTAAGCGTTTTTAAATTTTTTAAATTTAATGCGGGCCGCTCATCCATGTATCAACTATTGAGGAGCGAGGTTGTTGCGGGGGTCGCCCCCCGGCGTCGCGTTACCTCCTTTCGGAGGCGGCATGTGTTTTGAATCCACTCATTGTATTGCCGGACCTCAACATGGATCACTATCTGGCAAGGGGACCCAGTCGGGCATCATGGCTGTGTGCGCTCGCTCTCGAGCCGCCGCTGCTAGTTAGCATAGCATAGCTAGCTGACACTCGGCGTCGCTCGCTGTGCGGCTCGTGAACACACACTTTTTTTTGATTTTACCTCCCACGGTTTGCGACGCCGCTACGCGGAGATGCCAACGGTTATTTACATTTGGTTTTTCTCTAAACGGGGCCCGATGCGAATGGACACCGAGGACCGTCCACGCTTACACGCTCAACCGAGCCGCGGTTAGCCGCTCATGCTAACATGCTATGTGTTCACACACACCGCCGCTGCTAGCGCGTTGCACGGAATTAGCATTCACGGGCTTATCAGCCGAGCTCGCCCCCGCGCCTCTTACGATTCTAGTGACATTGAACTTTATGATTTTTTTCAGCCAATGGTCTTGTGAATTCTCTCACTCGTTTCAACACGATGCAGGTGACACGGGCGGCGTGGGGCTCACTTACAACCGACGCTAGCTCCGCCGGTCGTCTACACCCATTCATGGGGGTCCGTGTGTATTAGAAGATCTTTTAGGAGGAGATGTAGTCACACCCCCCGTGTTTTACACTCATTTAAATTCTTACACGAGTTAGAAAAGACACCGATTTAATGGCGTTAACTCAGTGTTGGAGGTTTGACACTTTCCATCACAGGCCTCAGAGCTGGTGTGAACCTTTTGACAGGTATTCAAATATCGTCAGGGTCAAATTCAGTTTTTATTTAGACCAATAACACACGAGCACATCCTACACGTTTACACTATGCGATCTTTGATGTAGTCTTAAAATCCCCTGCACCAATTTGCACCATTGGAACACTTTAATATATTTTTTTGTACGATCAAGGTCAAGCTTTTAACGCCTGCACCTTCACAGAAGGGTGAATCCTGTCCTGGCTTTATCTATTTTGGGGGCATGCAAAAAAGAAAAAGATCAGTTCGAGAGTTGATAACATCAATACAACAGAAAATTGGTTTAAAGATATTGAGGGGAAAGTCGGATGTGCAACGGAAGTGGGTTAACAGATCTGACTCGGGGGCAAATGAGGCCGATGCCTCGATTGTCGGTATTTTCAGAAAAAACACCGATTTTTTTCCAGATCAACAACATTTACCCTTTTCATATGTTTGGTGGGGGGGAAATGAAGAAGGACTTAAACCAACAGGAAATGAAAGATCAAAAACGTATGGACCGGTTTAGTTGACTAAATCAGGACTAATTCAGGTGGAATGAGCCGGGCGTTATTGAGATGGAGGCACATTTGAAGGCTGCCATCGGGTAATTCACTTTAAAAAAGCCATTTGATTCAGTCGATTATTTTTTCTTTTAAAGCAAAGAAAAGTAATTCAAAATTCCTTTAAGTGAACTGTGTATATTTGCACAACTTTTGCGCAATTTGACACATTTCTAACAAGTCTTCATTCATTCATGCAGGGTTACTGTAGGTGGCAGTATAGCTGCACGCTGTAACTGGCGCCACCTCTCACTGCCCATGTCAGATTCAGCCACAGTCCTTCCTGTGTCAGTAATCTCCTCTGTGCAGTGTTAACTAACGGGCGCTCAGGTTCATCAATAGTGATACTGTGTTTTGTGATGCGTTGTCCTGAAGTTGTATGTGTGACCTTGACTCGAGTTCTTCCCAAGAATGTGCTTCCTCCAGCGGCAAGCCCAACCTCAACGACGTCATCCTGATCAACTTAGCCTATGTTTCCGACGTGGACATTATAAATGACCGCACCGAGACTCCACCCCCACTAGCATCACTGAATGTTAGCAAGGTGAGTCCGTCAATTTACACTCTGTTCTTTATGTGTGTGTAGGTGTATGCCTCCAGTGATGACGATGAAGAGTGTGATGGGAATGATTTGAGTCCGAGATTAAATTCAAAGTTAAAATACCTGAAAATGAACATGTGAGCCCCGTCAGGGTCAACAGTCATCAGTGTCAACCATGGAGATAAAAAAAAAACTGTCAGTTTTTCTGAAATGTCCACCTCAAAACATGATGGGACAATTCTGTTGTCTTGCAGTGCCTTGTCATCAGTCTCGTTCAATTAATGTTTTTACTGGTGACTGAAAACAGTTGATCATCCTTATTGGCTTCTGGTATAACGAGGCTTGGAAGCAAAATGCAGGAGGTCACTGTACACCCTCCACATTAAGCCAAGATGCTGCTGTGTCTGATTGCATTTTGATGAACCTGTAAAAATGAAATAAAAACTATTTAGTGTCCGGACCCTGAACTGGGATGCAGCAACAACAGCAGGAAGACTTGATGTTTATAGACTTAAGTAAAAAAAAAAATGTGTAAATTACGCCTTACCTACACAGGCACCTATGTTCTCTAAAATAAGAAGCTGTTCCATGGTGTAAATCTGTCCAATCTGTTGATGTTTGATGTTAGAATCTCCTTTTGTTCCGCTCATCTCTTCACAGCTTGCCAATAGAGCACGGACAGAAAAGGAGGACAAGCTGTCCCAAGCCTATGCAATCAGTGCAGGGGTTTCTGTGGAAGGCCAACAGCTATTCCAGACTATTCACAAAACGTAAGAACCTCCACCATGTTTTTTCTTTCTTCAGTCGCTGCTCGGGTCAGTGGGATCAAGCAGGCAGCAGCAGGTAAAGCCAACGTGAAATCTTCTACGGTGAAGATCAGAAGCATCAAAAGTTATAAGCTTCTAAGAGTGTGTCGTTGGGCAGATCACATGAGGCATTTATGCCACCTGCGATTGGCTTATCTCGCCTTTTAAAGGGCTTTTCGGTCTCAATTTACCTGAACTCGACAAGAAGTTCATTTCATGGGTTCAAACACAGTTCAAAATAGACCTGCGGGTATTTAAACCTAATGCACAATGTATTCAACCTAAAAAGATCAACAATACAGTTAGTTTCCCCTCACAGTTCATAGTTTACCGCCTCAGCCCCCCCTGTCAAAAATCATATTTCACTCCCCTAATGATCAGGTCTCAGGTCCTGATTAGTAGGAAATGAAAGATTTGAGAATGTTTCTACCTCAACTTCTTTACCAGTGTCACACCAGCTCAAGTCTAAAAACTGAAAGTCTGAACAAACCATTCTATTCAATAGAAAACAGTTCAAAGTTCTGAAGCTAAAATGTAAAAACGCACAAAGTCCTCTTTAAAGGGAGCTCCTGTCCCCAAAGCTCCTCGTCAGAAGTCCGGCTGATTCCGTAAGATCATGACATCACCATGTTACAGAAGTGCATAAGGCGCGGCTTGTCTCAACTCCCCCAAACAAACTTCATGTTGAGTTCAGGAGCTGGTAAACGTCTCAACTGGACACAAACGAAACATAATCATTTCCTGTTATCATTAATTCCTGACGTTATTTGACAGGATCAGATTTGAGTCTCTGAGGTCTGATCCGGCCCAGATCTTATGCCAGTATCGGACAGTTATTCAACAACACCTGTCACGCCATGATTTAGTGAAACATATTTCTTGTATCATCTTTTGTGCAGGATGCATCGATTTTCAGTTTAATCAGTTGCATATTTCAGGGCCACGTAAAATCCCTTTCCCCCTGGGCCTTTAAATTTTGTTGAAGATCAAATGCATCCAAATAATTCTGTAATATATGGGTTCATTTTTATTATAGTTTCTTTTCCCCAATAATGGTTATGAAGTATGAAACCTGTCTATCGTTATATCTAGTGTCTCCTAAATGATTTTATACTTTTTTCCCTCCGCAGCATCAAAGACTGTAAATGGCAGGAGAAGAACATAATTGTGATGGACGACGTCGTAATCTCACCGCCTTACCAGGTCGAGAACTGCAAAGGCAAAGAGGGAAGCGCTTTAAGTCATGTACGCAAAATAGTAAGTACGTTTTCAATATCTTTACTACATTTCACTTAAACTGTACCACTCATGGATTCCCCCATAATAAATAATCAGGCATATCTACAAGAGCAATCTACACTTTACACTACCAGCACAGACATTAGTACAAAGGGTTTGGTGACGTCACTCAATTCCCAGCATAGCTCCACATTAGCCAACTTTTCATTGAGGGAGGATATGAACTGCTTATCACAGATCAAACCCCAAAACAGAAATGGTTATTGTTGCTTATGCTTATTTCCAAAACTCTGCTAATTTATGCAGTTTGTCAACATTTAATTTGAAAGCGTGTGTTTGGTGCAGATCCAGACGGACTGACGTCAGACGCTTGATGTGAAGATACAAAAAATATTATTAATGTAATATTAGCGAGTAATCATGGGGATGTTTTTAAATATGCTTTTTTTGTGATAAACGGCCTTAAAAAAATCTAATAAGCATCAAATTCTCACATTGTAGAAGCTGAAACCTGCAAATGTTTGGAGAAAAAAAGACAGTTAGTAGAGTTAGAGGCAGACAGATGCTGGATCTTTGGGCTGATACTGATTTTAAGGAGTTGAAAAAATTCAGATATCAGTATATCTGCTAATATTCCATACACTATATATAAACTATGAAATGAATACTGTATGAAGCCTCGTTTTACCTTCATTTCAGATTAATCTTTTTTTTAAATCTAAATGACCTGAAGCACCTTCTTCCACATTCTGTGCAAATCCATTAATCAACTTATTATTGCAGTTCTGTTTATACAGTCCTGATTGTAGCCCAGATAATATATGAATTATCACAATAATATATATTTATTTTTTAATTGACATTGCTGTGATTGTTTTGTAAAACTTAAAATAAATCTGCTTTCACGTTAATCCCGTGTTGCTCTGCCATCGACACGATTCATGAGCTCACGTGATTCTGGGTTTGGCAGAAGGAAGTTCCAATTATTTCTCAGAACCGACGTCGTTGAGGTTTGTCCGTAAAACGTTTTGTCTGTCCCTCGCTCCCGCAGGTCGAGAAACATTTTAGAGACGTGGAAAGTCAGAAGTCCATGCAACGTTCACAAGCACAGCAAACACAGAAGGACTCCACTTTATCTTCTTGAGTTGGCAGCGCGGGTCGTCCGGGGACGGCGACGCAGGTGGTTTTGTTCCCACTGCCAGACGAAGTCGGCATATTCCTCGTCCTCAGTCTGAGACCACAAGGAGGAGCGCTGAGGGCCCTGGATCCAGAAGATCAAAATACCATTAAATGAAAAAAAAAAAACGAAAAAAAGACAAAAAAAGAAAGAGGAAAGATTAAATCTTAAATTAGACTTTATAAAGAATAATTTAAACATGAACCATAAAGCAACCATAGTTTCCTTAACTAACTTGTCTCATTCTGCCCCCACTCCTCCTCCTCCCTCCCCCCCTGTCCCTGAAAGCCTTTTTTCTTTCTTTCCGCCCTCCTTCCTTTTGCCTTCAGTTCCATTTCGAAAAGAGAAAACTAGAGCAGTCAGAAAGGCTTGTTAGCTTTATTTTCTGTCATCGTTTCCTTTTTTGCTGTATCCATGTTCTATTGTCTGTATTTTCTGTATTTTAAAAACAAAATGTGACTTGAAATGCCACACTTTAAAGGACATTTTCTAAAATAAAAGTAACAAAAATTCTGACTGTAATACTGTAATTTAAGTTTTTGAAGGTCTCGCGAAGAAAGATTTTAATTCAACGGGTTGCGACACGCTTTTGCTTTTTTAGGTTAAATCGCAGCCAAATTTCAGGTTGGCTGCAGCAGTTTGATGGTGAATATACAAATACATCAATTGGGGGATTTGCGGCGGCAGCTGACTTATTATTTTTATCGGTTTATCTGCAGATTTCTTTCTTGAGGAATGTGGGAAATGTTTTTGTTTAGAAAACGTCAGCACAGAGCACAACTTGACATATTTTAATGTCGGCTGGTTGGTTGTTTTTTTCAACCAACAGAACAAACCCCCCAAAATATAAAGTTTATTTTAATGAAGCACTAATAAAACATGGAAATAATCAACATCTGAGAAAATTAGCAATTGACTAGAATTTGTATAAAATGATGTACGGTTAGTTTAATAGTGACATAGTTTTGAAAAAACGTGACAATGTTTTTTACATTGTCAATGATGACATGATCTGATTTAATTTTGAGATCAAATTCCGGACTCCTGGCTGCCAAACCTGATGATGCTGGTAGGCACCAGATCCACTCTGGAGTCTCCTGATGTCCAACTACAGCAGGTATAAATATGTTAACTGCAATTAATGTTAATGTGCTTATTCTACATTGCTCACTTTGTCTCGGACCTGCAGTGGAAGTATGTAGTTTTACTTAAGTGAAATTAGTAATATAAGTTTAACATACTAGTGAAAGTACAGAAGTGTTGTGAGCTGAATATAAAATATCACGTTCTTAAAACCCAAAGTTAAATTGTGCTTGCTGCTCGGCCACAACGACGACGAGCGTCAGATCTCGGCTGTGATTGGTTCCCTGGTCAGAGCAGAGCCAAACCGCAGGAACAAGCTGAAGCTATGAGTGACACAGGCGAGAGAAATGATTGGTTTGATCTGTGGCCACATGTTGAGGTGTGGCCTGGTATTTGATGCTTCAGCCAACCACACAGTATCCCGTGTCATTCTATATTTAAATTTCTTGTAAAGCTTTTATTATATTTTACTATAATCTTCCATGTGCGACTACATTTATCGTAACCACCGTAAAAGGAGACAGAGGGAAGAAATGCAGAAGAGCCCTTTAAAACCCTGAACAGAGACAAAGGTAAGAGGATTAAAAGTTCACTCGTTTAGTTTTGTAGAAAAAATCCAGATCATATGCTGAATTAAATATATTTTTTAATAGACACGTTCATAATCCTTGTGGATATTGTGCTAATATTTTACATTCCGTATAAAAATGAACAATTTACACTAGATTAAAAAACTGTTCTTATGAAATTTATTATACATATGTGAGAATGCAGCAACAAATAACGTTTATTATCAAACCATCAGAACTGTAGCCATCCCACTTTAAAAACAAGACCACATAAATTAATTAAGCTTCCCTTAACATGTAAAATATTCAAACCATAAAACAATGAAAATATTTAAGACTAGGTTTTGGAGTGGAAGAGTATTCTTGCTGTTGTTACCCAGTATCAATCATCAGCGTCACGTTTCGGAGCAAAGAGACGAAATGTAAACATGAATCCAAAATAAATAATTTAATTGCAAGAAAAAAAAAAAAAAAAAGGAAAGCTTGAGTATTTCTACTGGAAGGCAAAGACAATCAACACTGGCTTCCAACGTCCAACCATCTCAGCTCGTAGAGTTTGAATCCTGAGAGGTCAGCGAGCCGCGGCAACTTGTGAGTACAAAGTCGTGCAGCGGCGATCTCGTTCCTGCGCACGCGAACGCAACTAGTTCTTTAAAAAGGTCGTCCGTTGAGAGATCGAGGGGTTTCAGCCGTCGATGGCTAGGATGAGCGCAGTGCCGAAGATGCCCACGTTGTGTCCAATCAGCTTCATCTGGTTCCAGAACTCCACCTTGCGGCTGTGGTGCCAGTAGCCCAGGTTGCCGTCGATGAACAGGACCACCAGGGGCAGGACGGTGGCCAGGATCTGAGCGGCCAGGCGGACGTAGCAGCCCGAGAGGAAGGCCAGAGCCAACACGCCGAACAGCACCGCCAGCAGCATGAGGGTGATCTCTCCACCCGGGATGTGGTCCAGGTAGGCCTGCCGGTCCTCTTTGCTGTTCTGCAGGGAGTACACCTAGTGGGGGGAAAGTGGTACTGCAGGATTTAAAATGATAAAACAGACCAACAGACTCTGTAAGCTCAGTTTTAACTCCCTAACCTTTAAAGTAGACATACGCAGAGTGCGAGTCTTACCATGCAGATGAGGTAGATTCCCAGGAAAACCTGTCCAGTGGACTGCAGGGATCTGCTGCGAGATTTCTGCCTGTACACCTCCCCGGCCCCGCTGGCCAGAACCAGGAAGCCTCCGACGATAGCCAGCGCTCTGGAATACATTCGTACCTGCGTCGGGCAAACACAGTTCAAGCTGTGACAATCTCCTGAAATGTTATTCTCCGATAGTGACTGATGGTGATGACCCAGAATCCAGTTTGTCCCTTTGTGTATGCGACACAGATCTGTTTCTAATTAATATTTCAGCGTTTTTTTTCTGGGCCACTTGCTGTCTAAAACAGTCAAGAGTTCATGAGTGTGAATGACTTAGGAATACTGATTCATCGCAAACAAAATCAAAGCCAGAGGTGAAACAAGTGCTTTCTTTAAAAGACATGGCTGCATTCTACAGGGGAAAAAACTACAGTATAATAAATGATAATGGGAAACAGTGAACATGACCTAAAGGTAAGTCAGGTGGACACGGCTGCTTGTCTGCGTTACCTTGAGCCAGTCGCCGTAATGCACCTGCTCGCCGACGTACGACGCGTACGTGCTGACCGCCAGCTGAACGGCGGCCGCCATCGCGAACCACCTCCTCTTCACCCCGAACGACATGAAGCTGGCGCAGAGCACGGCCGCCGCCATGTCCACGTACAGGTACGGGATGTGGATGTCCGGCTTCCTGGCGATGACAACGGAAAAGATCCAATGGTAAATCTGATTGAGTCCATACAAGTAAAAGTCTTACTTTTATTTATCTGATCAAATAAACTTGACCTTATTAAGGACGACGGCTGCAATTGACTGATCATTTTAACACTGACTCATCCATCACTTGATGATGTGATTACTCGTTTAGTACTGGTGTTTTTTTTCTCAATTCAAGTTCTATATATTTGGTTGTATGCGTCTATTTGTTTTTTATTTACGGTTAAACTAAAAAAAGTCAAGCCTCAATTACATTTCTTTGTCATGAAGGCTTAATAATAACAATAATCATTGACAGATTCATTTGTATATATATATATATAAAGGCCGATTTATCAGTAACCAAGATCGTGTACCCCCGAATATCGCTATTGTCATCGGGCCCCAAACATCCATATCGGTCGGGCTCGATCTGTTTCAGGCTGCGACTAATGATTCTTTTCATAATCGATTAATCTGTTGCATATTCTCTCGATTAATCGATTCGTTGTTTGGTCCATAAAATGTTGAAAACTTTTGATCGTGTTTCCCAATATCCCAAGATGATGTTTTGTTTTGTCCACACACCAAAGATATTTTAAATTCCATCTGCACTATTATGCTCAGACAACAGAGACATTTTATTTATATACTTCTATTTATATAATTTTATACATGTTCTTACGTACTGTTCTTTTAAAGTGACACGTTTGCTATGCAAATGCAGTTTATAGTTTACATGTGCAATGACAATAAAAATGAAAAATTGACTAATCCATTGACTTGTTGCGGCTCTCACTAAGTTAAATGTTTAATGAATTATGATGCTGTCGATGATAACGAACAGGAGTTTAAGTACAGGCTCATTGTCTCTTTAATCATACAACACCCATCAACTCAGACAGAGGTGAAGCTAAGATGTGGTTGCAGGCTCGTTCAGAGGGGTGTGGTTGTCTGAATGAGACCCAACCCACAACACACACCCAGCGTGCACCACAGATCCAAGCTGTGATTGCACGAGGGGAAATTACAGAGCGGTCAGCTGTCCACACAGGAAATTACAGACCAGCCAAGAATATACAGTACATCGATCTTCTCATTTAAACAACTCCACGTGTGCTGCAGCCTTACAGGCAGCTCGGTCCAGCTAGCCGCCAGCTGGTTTACGCTTTCAACAGGAAATTGTACAAGACAATCGTCCGCAAGTAAACAAAAGTAGTCCAGTAAAAACTGCAATGTATTTATCTAAACTTCGATGCTGAGTTCGGTTGAATTGCGAGTTAGCTCGTTAGCTCACATTAGCTTCGTGAACATGCTACGCTAAGCGCCACGCCGCCTTTTACCTCTTGGAGTCCGCTCGCTCGGCGAACAGCATCAACATGCAGAAGCAGTTCCAGAAGCCGAACCGGGTCAGAATGAACGCCCCCAGCTGACTGATGAACTTTAAAACCTGCTTCCTGCTGGGAGCCGCCATGACGGTTGTTCAACGGCACGTTCGATCCGCGCAGGCGAAAAACAACCACGTACCGAGTGGACATCCGGGTTGGAATAACTATACATATCGAAATAAAAGCACACAGCGCTCCACACGCTGTTTGTGTGTCGTACAGTTTTAACAGGGAGCTCTTATTTTGAAAAGACGTTCTCGTGTCGGGACAAAGCCCGTCCTCTCATTGGTTGACTGATCAGAGTGAGTCGGACAGAAGACAAAAACACGCTCAACACCGCCACCTACAGGACAAGACGGACAATCACAGGCGATGTCAGCGGTCATTAGAGGAAAATGTTTTCAGTAACTAAACTAAAAACTAAAATTGTCGTTCTAATTTTGTATTTTGAAAAAAAAACAGACTGAAGTGACAGGATAATCCAACAGTAAGACCTAAAAAAAAAGAAGAAACCCAAACATTCATGCTGAAAACAGGGGTTTTAAGTTTTACCCGGTTTTCCCTTTTCCATCTGAAATGAATGAATGAATTTGGCCCCTCTAACAATATAGATAATTGTTCTAATAGTTATCACTTATTCATTTAATTTATTCATTTAATTTAATTCATATTTTATAAGAAAAGAAAAAGTTCAAAGTCAGAAGTCAAGAGTCTCCTTGTAAACCACTAAGAAACGTTTGATTAGGCACCAATATTTTTCCGATTCTAATTTCTTAAATATGTCTTCCACAAATTTGTATTACCATACCCGATACTTTTTCAAAGCCTCCACCACAATTTCACAATAACCATTCCGGAGAAGATATACAAATATGGTTATCTTAATATATGATTTTTCTTTTACTGTTTTATATAATATGAACTCTTTTTAAATCCCTTTAAGGCCCTAAATCAATGCAACATGGCAGCTGCAGGCCCGCAGGAGAGGAGACATCTTCACACTGCTCATTTTGTCAGACCAACAAACCCAGAGATATGATATCAAACATCATGCAAACCTCAGGGTTTTTGATTCATTGTATGTCCATCAACCAATCAATTCATCGTTTCAGTGCTAACATGAACTGAAAAGTCTAGAGCTCGGCGACACGCCGGGCCTTCACCATGATCAGGAGCATCTCCTTGCTGCTTTTAATCCAGGGTGACGTGCACAAGGTTAATCTTGAGTAGATGAGTCTATAGCCCAGATCCTGAAAATGGCTTATTGCGAGTCCTGCTCAAGGTTTAGTTAAGGATCACGTCATTTGTCACGTCTCGGTCGAAATGTCGGGGCGGAGGTACAGTGGAGCTGGTTTTATAGAAACTTGTATAAACCTAAGTCTGGGTGGTGAAAGTTGTTCACCCCAGCTACATTAACATCACTTTTAATAAAACTGAGGGGTTTCGGTTCATCTTGGACAAACCCTTTCAAGGAAGTCGTCGGTTTTCAAAGACAAAAAGAAACACACTAACACATTCAGCATCAAGTGAAAAAATGTAGGTCATCAATATGCAGTTGATGCTAAAAATAATAAAATAAAGCAAACAAAATCGGAAGGAAAACAGATGGATTCATTCACAATGTATTCATTGCCCTGCCCTGCATTAGTAAATGTCTGTTTCCTACTTAGTGTCCACGGCTAGATTGACATTGGAGAAGACTAAGAGCAGCTGATTGGATGAGAATGAAAGATTAAAAGCATATAATCAAATCAGCGATGAAGGAAGACTTGGCCTCCTTCCTCTTGGCACAAGGCGCCGCTGTGCCCATGATGCACTGCGGCGTGAACAGAGTGAACCCAACTCTACGATTCATGTTCCTCTTCAAACTTCAGCCCAATATTTACACCTCTCGAGAATTATTTGATTATATGGATTAATATATAAAAAGCAACAGAGAGGAAATTCAGATCAAACTGATCCTACTATCTTTTTGTCAGTGACAGATGGTTTGATACCATTTCTTATTTCAGTCTCTCACTTTCTCCAGCGCGTCGTCCAGATCTGTGAGGACGTGTGCAGCTCCTCCCTCCCTCCCTCCCTTCCTCCTTCCTGTTCAGGGGTTATGGCACCTGATTGTTTAATCCCATCACGGGGGATTGGTGACATCAGGCCCAATCCCGCGGCGGGGGGATCAGCTGGGATGAAGAGCAGTGGGACGAGCGCGGATCAGTCAGTGTGAAGAGAGGCGACCGGGGCGACAGCGAGGCAAACAGTCGATGAGCTCCTAGGAGCCAACACAGTTCTCAGATTCTCAGGGGGATCCTGACATTCAACAGGTAAAGATTTATGACTGCGGCGTTTGTCCCTTCTGGATTATTTCTCATCTATCTTGTCAAAAAAAAATGTTTTTTAAGTTCAACTTTTTGGGGCATTTGTTGTGACTGTTTGACATCCTTCAAAAACGAGCGTCTCGATCTCCTCTTGCAGCCGCGATGGCTCGGGATATGTCAGATAAGGAAATCTTGAAAATGGAGCTGGACCAGCTGAAGAAGGAAGTGAGCACAGCCAGGACACCGGTGAGTGAACGATGCAGAACTTCCGTTTGTCTCGTTGTGGGGGAATAACAAACCTTCATCATCATCCTCATCTTCATCGTCTGTGATTTAACAACCTCTTGTCATGGCTTCAGTGTTTCCATTGTTGTGCCTGTAAAAAACCAAAAAATAGCGCTTACGTTTGTTTCCAGGTGGCTGCAAACTGTGCAGAGACGATTGCGTTCGTCGAGGGACTGCTACCGAACGACCCGCTGATCAAGGGCGTCTCGGACGAGAAGAACCCCTACAAGGGCGACAAGGGAGGCTGCATAGTAACATAGCACAGATGCATCCAGGGAAAAAAGAAGTCTCCCTGTTTTTTGTTTGTTCTGTTGTACAGTAGAAAGGTCGTGTGACCAGGAGACAGACGCACGCCCTCTCCCATCACTGGATTACCGTGTATGTATCTGTTGATATGGAAAGCGTTGACTTGTCAATTTGTAATTAAAATGCAAATAGCTGTGCAAACAAAGCTTGGACCTGACCTGGCGTGACCCGGCTGCTCTGGTTTATTGACGCACGCGAGGGAAATCTCGCTTTTACCGTCTCATTTTTTTGGATCATATTGGTTTAAGGGCGACGTGAAGCTCATACTGTGCCTCTGTCACTGCACAAAGCCGGAGAAGAAGCCGAAAGAAGTTGCGCAGCTTCCGCTTAGTCTGATTCCTAATAGGATTTCCTCCGTCGGCCACACGGGCCCCCGTCGACACAGAGCCGCTTCCTGTATCAAAGTTTCTAATCTTATTCCCACGGCTTCCATTTACAGCTCTGCGTCCAGTTAGTGTCATGTTCAACCCTGGGAAACAACAGAGACTTTGTTTTTAACGTTTGCGATGCAACTATCGCCGTGATTTTTAAATATATATATATTTTTGATACAAACCGACACTGTGACCTTGGGGGCAGATGGCATCAGCGCCGTCGTAAAACCTCGGCCCTGTTCCAAGAATACACTGACCTACTTCGGCCTCTTATCATTCAGAGGAGCAGGGGGAAGGGTCAGTGTTTTCACTCGGGGAGGAGCGTCAACGTTTCAGCTCGGGCTTAACGCAGGGGTCAAGACAACTTCTAAACTTTGAGCTCCGGTTGTAGCTCAGATCATCAACATCAGAGGGAGAGAGATTGGACAGACAAGCAAGATAACACACTTAACCAATTACTGATAAAAAAAAAACAATAAATGGCGATTATGTACAACTAGCTAATTTAATTATTGATGAAAACAGAATGCATTCAATGCATAAGAGCACTGAGGTGGAGAAGAGTATCGGGTTATATAACTGAATATCTTCTGTGAAAAGGTCAAGACATCGGGTTGAGATATAATCATTTTTGTTATGGTTTCATTTGTATTGATTTTGTGAGCCTTATTCAGGGAATTAAAAACCAAGAAACTTCAACATTTCATTTGAGACTAACACCAAAATGGAACAAGACCCATGATTAAAGTTATGATTAGTTTCACCCGTTACAGTATGAGGAGTCCAAATATCTCACGTGAGCCCAGTTTGAAGTTTTGGCCGTGTTTTCATATTCACCTATTATGTTTTTCCTGCGGTACATTATCTGTGCTTGAGCTCAAAGTCAACTGAAGTAGTGTGTAGGCGGAGGACAAAGTCCTTTGCATAGATTACATGATGAAACCATTGAGTACGTTGAGAAAACAAAGTAATAATACAGATTCACTTTCCATTTACACTTATCGTTCACCTTCAGAAGAAATTTATAGATGGATACGGTTGATTATTGCTTCTACTGATTTGAACAGATGTTTTCATTTACCGAAATGTGTTGTTATCGGACTCGAAATGATAAAAAACTGGACAGTGTGCCAAGGGGGACTTGCTCATAGTTTATCCTTTATCTTAATTGTCTTATCAGATAAGAGCAGTGGTGGAAATATCTAAAGTATTTTCATAAGCTCTTTAGAATGACTGAGTATTCATAGTACATACACTTGTTTTTTCATAACCTTAATGTGGCAACAGTATGTGGGATTCGAGTTATTTGTACAGGCAAAGGAACATTATCTTTTAAAAACTATTGATTTTCATGATTCTTTACACAGTTTGTGTTCATAGAACAGTTCATGTTTTTGCGCTTTAAGAAAAATGTCTTTAAAAACAGGTGAAATGGTGAAAAATCTGTAAATCTATCAAATCCACCAATAACAACATTTCTGCAAATGCAAACATCCTTCAAAGAGCCTGAGCGAAAGATGGCGATATCAGGGAATACAAATGTTTAGATACTGATATTTAGACATCCTCTTATATACATATATACATATACATACATACATATATATGTATATTACAAATATATACATACAATATATAAAATAGCAAAGAAATTCAATCAAGACTTGATATTTTACAGTTTAACCATAAACTTTATTATAAATAACTATGAATAAAAAGGAAAAACCCAAATACAACTAAATATATAGAACTTGAAAATATTACAGAAGATTTATTTTCTAACAGTAATGCATATTTTCCCGTAGTGTTTATTCCGTGAAAATGAAAGTTTCATTTTTGGCAAATGTAGGCAAACATGAATGCTGACAGCAATACGTCTGTGGAAGACACCCCATAAATCGATTGCCATCGATTGCATAAAATATTATGTGTATGTTTATGCAACTGTCAACTGTTCTGATCTATGCACAGTCATCAGGAGAAGATGGATTCCGACACCACTTTATCTTTATGACCTTGTTATCTTTGGCCCCTCATGCTGCATGATAAAAGGAGCCTTGTGAGGACAGCAGTCAGATCCAGATCTAGTGACAGTGACTCGATCAGCTCCACAATGTGGCTCTTGGTTTTCTTAGCGTGGCTGGTGATATGGGCCGGGGGCACGTACTGGTACCTGTTCGGGAAACCGAGCCCCTTCTCCCTGGAGTCGGTGAGACCCCCCGGACCCCGCGAGTACGATCAGAAGAAGCGGGACAAGGTCATCAAGCAAGGTGAGATTATTACAGTAATGTGCATTACATCTGGGTCAATTTGTAACAATTTGATAAAGGACAATAATTTTCTGGAGGTTAAGTCTGATGAGTGCAGTGGGAAATTAATTTAACACAATACAATAGAGTAAATACTAACATATTATACGATAAGCTGAATGCAAACTTAAAGAATTATCCACTGACTTGTTGATTTAAGTTTCACATGTATTTGCCACAAAAAAAGAGAAAAAATTCTTTTAATACACAAAAAATAAAACATCTGATTAATTTTTTTCCACTTCACTATGAAAGTTGCAAGAATCAATGGTATGTTTACAATCTCTTCATAAAACTAAGGATTTTACTGCAGATGTTTTTACAAGTCATGAAATGCCGACATGCACAATACAGTACTAGGTTTATGTTATGTACACTTTTTATGCTATGACATATATAAACTTTTTTTTTTATCCCATAATAATATTTCTGAGGTTTCGTGCCTCTGTTTTGACCTGCTGCTTATTAGTGAACTGTAGAAATGCTGGTAGTCATATCATCTTTACCTTTTGCACTTATTAGTTCATACTTATTCATGTATTTGTAAATGCTGAATAGAAGGACTTCAGAGTAAAGTACTAGCATGTTGAAATATCCAATTTTAAATTTAAGTGGAATATATATATATATATATATATATTATATTATTATTATGATTTTTTTCAAAAGAACACTATATAGAACTAAACCTCTCTGTGCTGATAGTTTTATCTAAATTGCCTATTTGCTGCGTCATAACAGCAAACAGGCAATTTAGATTATGTTAGACTTTAGATTAGTGATTGCTTCTCATGTACTGTATGTGTTTTATCTTAATTGGATTATGACCTGAAGATTGTGTTATCATACTAATCTACCGACCGACATAGGAGCGCAGGTGTGCAGTGCAACCTTCAGACCGCATGATGTAACACATTCATGCAACACATTTAGATTCCGATGTGTCGGCTCCAGCACCTTTCTTCTTCTTCTTACAGTTTCGCCGCGTTGACCTCGGTTCCGTACGTTTCCTTCCAGGTTTCAGCCTCGACAAGGTGCCTCAGAATCTGGACGTCATCGTCATCGGTAGCGGGATCGGCGGGCTCACGGCCGGAGCCACGCTGGCCAAAGCAGGCAAGAAGGTCCTGGTGCTGGAGCAGCACGACCAGGCCGGGGGCTGCTGCCACACCTACGTAGAGAAAGGCTTTGAGTTCGACGTGGGTGAGAAGACTTCATTCATCTACTGAATTCAAAATTTCACAAGGAACAGTCTTGAATCCAAACGTAGTAGGCTTTCTATCTCGTACGACAAATGTCGAATTTCTCAGAAGAGCTGAAAAGATATTCAGTCAAAGGACGACTGATTGAGTCACTTCGATCAATCGAACACAACACTTCCATTCTTTTGACCTCTTCCACCACTTGGTGGTGGTGGTCAAAACATATGTTTGTCCACATTTATGGCTTAGACAAAATTCTATCAAATGTAAAGGGTACAAGGAGGAACATGGAAATTCAAAATAGATGCTATAAAAACCATTTCTTCCCCCGGTGTGACTTCTCCATCAGACACAAACACTCGTCATAACTTCGGAGTCTGCAGGAGAAATGACAATCCTCTTCCCGTTCCGCTCTTCCCTCCGCAGGGCTCCACTACATCGGTCAGCTCCACGAGAACAGTCTGCTGCGGATCGCCTTCGACCAGCTCTCCGAGGGCCAGCTGGAGTTCCAGGAGCTGAATCAGCACTTCGACACCATCCAGATCGGCCTGGGCGACGAGAGGCGGGAGTACACCATGGTCTCCGGTAAGACGGAGATGAAAGCTCACCTGTTGAAGCAGTTCCCCGACGAAAGGAAGGCCATCGAGACGTTCTTCGAAATCATGAAGGTACTGCGGACAATTGGACAGATCGTTGTTTCCGTCTGCAAACCCGTCTCCAAAATGCAGACTACAACTTGCTCGGTGTCCTAACAGGTCTCGGCTAAGAAGACACACTACCTGGCCACTCTGAAGCTGATCCCTCGGTGGGTGTCTTTGTTCCTGGTGAAGTCGGGCATCGCGGACCTCGTCTCCCCCGTCTTCCGCCTTTCTGGCACATGTGCAACCGAGCTGGTGAACACGCTGACGACCAACAAGGACCTCCACGTCATGTTCTCGTACCTTTTCTACGGTGGGTGCCGGAATTATGCGCGAGAAGAACTACAGGTCCCCCAATGTGGCTGTTTCATTTAAGAGCAAAAGAGACAGAATTCATGTTGGGTCTAATCTCTGAATGAATCTTAGTTCACCAACGTTATTCTGAAGTCTTACTGATTACAAGACCAATGAGTGTACCAATATGGAATTGGACGAACGCACTTGGTACTGGAACAAAGAAATTAAACTAAATGAACAAAGTCCTCGCTCTGTGTACATCCAGGCGTGCCCCCGCGTGACTCCAGTATTGTGATCAACGCCCTCCTGGTTCATCACTACAAGCGAGGAGCCTACTACCCCAAAGGTGGAGCCAGTGAAATCGCCTTCCACATCGTCCGCACCATCCAGAAACACGGGGGCAACTGCCTGGTCAGAGCGCCGGTCTCCCAGATCCTGGTCAACGAGGAGGGGGCAGCTTATGGTGAGAACTGACGCCAGCCACGTTTTTTATACTGAAACCTGTTAAAGGCAAAGATGCTGTCTCCGGGTAGCTGACTGACTGAGGGCCTCCTTGACAGGTGTGAAAGTGAGGAAAGGTCTGGAGGAAGTGGAGATCCATGCGTCCGTGGTCGTCTCCAACTGCGGCATCTTCAACACCTTCCAGAGACTTCTGCCACCTGAGATTCAGGTCAAACACGGTGAGGAACAAAAATAATCTGGACGGATTCTCAAACAGACTAGAATGGATTGAGATACAGACTTAGATATCAGTCCCCTCCCGCCAAACACCAGGCGTCATTAGGACGTAGGTTTTCTGGGGCTAAATCTGGTCAGTCTCTGTCAAAGTCTTGAATTTTGGCCCAAAAAAGTCATTGGAAATTGGGCCGTGTAATGTAGAGACGTCTTTTCAACGACCAGAAAATGTCTAGACGTGGCTTAGACAAAGGCAAAGACTATGTCTTTTCAACTACTTTTTGTCGGCTGGGTAAATATGCCTGATTCTCTTCATCATGATCCAAGTATTATTCCATGGGAAATGTCCAAAGAAAACACACAAACTCACAATGTGAAGGTGAAAAGTGAAAAAAGAATTACTGGAACCGTGTCCTTCCACCAAGTTTCATTGAAATCCGTTCTGCTGACAAACCAACCAACCAACCAACAATCGGACATGGGGTGGAAACATTAACCTCCACTGTAATAAATCTTTTTCCTTGTGCTCATTCCAGATATTCAGGAACGAGTGAACATGATGAAACACGCCAGAGGTTCGTTCTTGGTCTTCTCTGGCTTTGACGGAACCAAGGAGGAGTTGGGCCTCGTGTCCACCAACTTCTGGCTGTTCAAGAACAACGACATGGACAAGTCGTAAGTACAGTATGTGCAGAGCAGTGGTGTCTCTGAGCAGGGGCCAGGGCGTTTAGGGACCCACCAGGGGGCGCTGGTGTACAAGCAGCAGAGACAGCATCTGACTCCTCTGTGTTCCCTCCTAGGAGGAGCAGTCATTTCATTTCATTTATTTGTTCCAGAAGAAAATCACCACAGTGTAGGATTTATTAAAAGTTTACATAAAGGAACATGCTGTATGTTATGTGGCCTATTCATTTTCCGTCCACTAGGTGGAGCAGGATGTAAATGCCCCACTCATGTATTCTTACATGTGTTGCCACGCTGCTGCTGCTGCTCTGACTTAGGGATGATGATGTAATATTCATTTTTTTATTTCTTTTATTTCAGGATGGATGACTTCTTTGCGTTGAGCAAAGAGGACGCGCCGGATAACATTCCCATGATGTTCATCACGATGCCGTCGTCCAAAGACCCAGAAGCCCAAATCAGACACCCTGGTACAAACATTACCTTTCCCACAATAATAGTACCAGCTGGACTTGATGCCAAACGTTCTCAAAATTAAAGATGGAAAAGTTATTAAAGTTGTGCTGCTACTAGAATATCGCCTTACCTTGTGTATTTCGATACGATGTGACATGAGAATAACTCATACGAGAGTCTACACGGGTTGAGTGTGATGGCTTTGCGTGGTTCCCGTTCACAGGGAAATCCTGCATGACCATACTGACCATGGCCAAGTACGAATGGTTCGAGGAATGGAAGGACACGGCCGTGCGAAAGAGGGGCGACGAGTACCACAAGTACAAAATGCGATTTGCCAAGAACCTCTTTGACTGGGCCTGCACTCTGTTCCCTAAAATCAAAGACAAGGTAGATGCGACCATCAGACATTGATAAGCGATGAAAGATTTGCGGGGTTACTACCACGGGTTGTGTTGTTCGTGTTTGAATATCGACGGCGGTGTAACTCGTGTATGAACTTGTTTTCCAGTTGGTTTTCCAGGAAGTGGCGACGCCGCTGACCAACGTGCACTACCTCGGCGCCCAACGTGGAGCCATGTACTCCGCGGAGCACAACCTCGACCGTTTCCACGCCGAGGCCGTGGCGAAGAACAGATGCGACACCCCTGTGAAAAACCTCTACATCTCAGGTATGAAACACTTTACTGGCCAAGAGTTTTAACGCAAAACCTTTCCGTATGCCCTTTGTGTTTTCTAGGTGTCACAGGCCTAGAGACGGCTCCACAAAGCCCTCAGACTGACTAGCCAGTTTTTTTTGCTGGATTCATTTGGTGGCACCGTTAATATGAATCTGGATGTCTTCAATCTTGTGAGGAAAATCCTCATCTCGAGTGAAACTCAGACAAGAATCTGAGGCCAGGCTCCAGGTTTTTTAGTTTTTTCTCTTTTCCCTCGTCTCTCATCCGGCAAGTTGTTCCCGTCTCTCTGTTCCAGGTCAGGACGTGTTCAGCTGTGGGATAGCGGGAGCGCTGCACGGCGGACTCCTCTGCGCCGCCACGGTGTTGGATCACATCATCTACATCGACCTGCTCCTCCTCAAGAAGAAGCTGAAGAAGAGGAAGGCCAAAGAGCTGGCCCAGCTGGCAACGAAGAAGCTGCAGTGAGTCCAGCTTGTACTTCCCCCGCAGGACATTAGTGGAACTGCACACGCCTGGTGCAAATGGACCCCTTGACCGTCGTGGGAATCTGAGAGGAACACGCCACCGACGTGTCCTGGTTCTGTTCTACACGACCCACGTTGTGTCTATGGAAGGAACAGGTGTAATGATGAACACTGTGGCCAGTGTCAAAACTGAATATGTCGCAAAAAAGTTTGAGCAAAAGCCGTCACGCCATCGCAAAATTGAATCTTTCGACGAACTTTGATCTTGAGAACCAAGTGTAGATTGTAAAATAGCCCTGAGTGATTCACGTGTTCCTGGTGGATCATTTAGTCTAATAAAGTACACAGACGTCTGGTTCCCTCGTTAACACGTGAACCATGCACTCATCAAAGAAGGAAACTATACACAGAAGTTAGTAGTGAAGGATTTGTACCATTTTCTATACTTAATACTGCGCTGTACCTCTGCAGCATTACATGGGAAACCATATATGTTATATTATATATATTATATTTTTATTATGATCCTGTGCAGATAAATAACTAGAGGAAAGAGATCTTTATTTTTCTGTGTTATTCTCTGATGTGTACAATAGTATTTCATTACTTCATTGTTTTACGTTTGTATTTAAGTATACTGTGATTTCAACTGAATTGGGTTTTACTGTGTTATGGTGGTTTCACATCATGTAAAGTCAGACTGATGTAAAAGTAAGAAATATCATCATATGCTTCATCATTGTTGTATGAACAATAAAATGCTTTGTGTGTTTGTTTGTTTGTTTGTTTGTTTGTTTGTTTGTTTAGAGGAGGGATGGGGAGTCGGGAATAACCCATTAATTTTTGGTATGATTAAATGTGCGGATCCAGAAATAGTGCAATACATTTTTCAGGGTATAAAGCACAGATCTAGTTTTTCCACAGTTATGGACTACAGTTATTTACAAATAAATAATTGAGGTTATTCAACCAATTTGTTCTTTTCTTTTACATTTTAAATATATAGGAACTGTAGACAATCACGTGTGGGATTGTTCGGCATATATGCAGAAGAATGCGCTCGACTGAGTTTTACTTTGTGCAAAATATATATTTGTATTTTCAGTGTATAAAAAAGATTTAAAGATTTATTGATATACAGATTTACAGTATGTAACACCGCAAAAGTTACACGTACACAACCTGATAAGCTCTGTAAAGACTAACCAGATTCTAAAACTGGGTCTAATGGTTTTCACTAATTATTTATACACCACTTTGCTGGTGGAGGGACATCGGACGGCTCCCGTGGCTCGAGTTCCCACCTATGTTGCTCTGACTTGCCAATAACCCTGCTGTTGTTTGGGTAACTTGTGAAATCAAACGTACGCGGGGGAAACCTCTGACTTCCTGCGCTAAGTGAACATTTCCTCAGTAAACGGTGGGCAGATTGGCTGACAAACTGTGGCCTGTAGGAGACGACCGGGGGGATCCGAGGAGATGAATGCCCCTTCTGTCCAGGCAGCCGGTGGGATGCCAGGACCGCTCTCGCTCGGCTCACCTCCGTCCCTCTGCTGCACAAACCCAGGGAAAGCTCCCGCTCCCTCTCTGTCTGTCTGTCACAGCTGCCTGGTGCACATGTTCACCACTGCTTATAATAATACTTGAGAATAAAAAAAAACCGAGGCGAGTTCAAGGGCTGAGGAGCGAAAATGGGAGGGAGAGGAGTTAATTATACTGACTTTGTCTGGCTGGAGGTTCAGGACACCAAAACATATGATTATACCGTTGCATGATAGAGTGAAGTGTACTTCAGAAATAAACGTGATCTCCACAGTAACTCTTACTTTTCTGTGCCCTCGCGTCTGTTTGACTGACTCACAAAGACATAAACAGACGCACCTAAATCCAGTTGGACCAACTTTGAGTAAAAGAATGAAGTAAACCCAACCATGCTCCAATCGGAAACATCTCAATAACCATTGGGAACAGTGTTATGGAATTTTGTCCAGATATTCATGGTGGCCAGAGTATGAATCCCAATGATATCTCTGGTTGTCCTCAAACGCATCATCACGCACCACCATGAGGTTTACTTTATTTTTTGTGTTTACCCTGCTCAGCCGGAAGCAGAGTATTGTTTTCACCCTTGCAAGGATGGATTTTCACCAAACTTGGTTCCCAACTTGGGAGGGTGTCTTCAGATGGTAACATTTTTGAGCTGATCGGTCAAAGATCAAGGTCAAGGTCAAGGTCAACAAAAATATGGTCCAAAAGACATTTTCCAACTATGTCTCTGCAAATAATAGAGAGCAACAATCTCTACTATTCTTAAAAAGAGACTTTCACTCAAAAGATTATCCAGATTTCTACACAGAAAAATGTCTAAGACGAGTGATTGGTTGATTGATTGATTGGTTGATTGATTGATTGATTGGTTGATTGGTTGATTGATTGATTGATTGATTGGTTGATTGGTTGATTGATTGATTGGTTGATTGACTGATTGGTTGATTGATTGGTTGATTGGTTGATTGACTGTGTAAATACACAAAAAACTGTATATGAAAGGAGCAAAAAGGATTTTGATGGCGAGATTTTAAAAAAGACCCAAATAGGTTAAAAGGGACATCACCAATCATTTCTTTTGTCCGTTACATTCAACGACATCTCGAGCAGAGACTGCAGAGCCGCTGTTCTGAGCTCTGGGTGAACCGGTTGTGTTCCGATTGCAGACAGAAGTGGAGAGAACTGGGGAAGCTGCCATTTTCCTTGGATTTTCCATCCAGCTCAACAGAAACTTGGCCTGGAGCAGCAGCTTTTTCAGCCGACATCGGAGAACAGGTCTGTTATCTGATGAAACACTGCTACACTTTGATTTGTTTTTTCCCCCCGCCTTTGTAAATCTGTGCATTTTGGTTTCATTTCAATTTTTCACCTATCCAGCGGCTCGTGCCTGCTCATGGCTGCAAGCCCAGTCTGATGCGGGCCGCTCCTCTCGACACCGGGTCTTCCTCTCAACTGGACTGTCTGAAACCCTCTCGCGAGCGTCTTCAGATGGATGGCAGCTGTGGCTGTTGGCCGGCCTCCAGCTGTGGGAGGCTGCAGCGGGGCGGCCAGCGGGGGAGGAGCTCCAACATCTGGAAAAGAAGGAACGCCGGGCTGAAACACTGGAGACGAGAGTGCAGCAACATGGACTCTGTCTGAGCCAGAACGGCTGCCAAAGTGTGTGCAACCACTCAGCTCTTTGCTTTGTGTAAAGTTTTCTGGTGTCGTCGGATTAACTTCGAACCAGGTTCATGCAAAAGCAGTAAGATGTCTGGTAGGGACTGTAAGGCAGAGTGGAGAGAGAGTGGGAAGTGCTGTTGTTGAGAGCCGACCCTGTGGGCCTCTCCTGCTGGAAGAGCGTGTCCAAACATGTGGGAGCCGCCTGTAACAGGAGAAAGAAGAAAGGGGGTTGAGGTGGTGCTTGTGCTCTGGTCAAGAAACACGTCTTCCTCCTCGGATCTGCCCAGTTCTATCTGACACGACGTGCTTTTCTTTCCAAAAACGTTGATGTCTGTCTTCGTAACCATTTAGTATTTTGTTCACTGCTTTTCTAAAAAGGAAAAAAAACAAAACAGGTTTCAATAATTCACACTTCATGAAAGGTTTTGCAAATGGTTAACACAACGAATTCTATTAAAAGTTACCAATCATGCAAGAGTCCAGGAGACTAGACAATATGATCTTGTCAGCAAACCACCACAATAAATACCAGTTTCATCATCATCATCATCATCAATAAGCTTAAAAACGCTACATAATACACACGTGCTCACAGCGAAAATGCCAACATGCTGATGTTTTTGCCCTTTGCCATGTGAATCACTCGATTGACGCTAACATTGGCGAATTAAAGCACTTAACCAAGTGGTCAAACCCACTAAAAAACTACTAGTTTGTGAGCTGCGACACCTGAGGCCTTTGACCAGCGCCATCTTTATTTGCAACCGGACGTAGGATTGAGGGGTGGGGTCTGACTGAGAGCTCGACTTCGACCATGCACCGATTGGACGGTACCAGCTGCCAATCACGCTGTGTCCACGCCCCAATACGCTGCTTTATCGTCCGTTTGACTCTAAATTGGACATTAATCTACAAAAGGAACATCATGCTGTGTCGAAGAAGACTTGAAACTAGAGATTGAGCCATAAACTCCTCAGTAACATGTTTATTGACGTCATAAATCAAGTGAGAAGAAGTAAAGTCTTTTTCTATTAGACTTCTATGGAAACGACCAGTGCAGTCGCCCCCTGCTGGTGATTCCACAGAACACAGGCTTCAAGGAACTTTTCCGGACACGTTGCCCACGTACATTTTCATATTAACAGTCTATGGACAGGACTATTACCGCTTCATTTTTTTTGTACAACGGGAGTAAGCGGAGACACGTCGTCCATCTTTTTACACAGCCTATGGCAGAAGCTTACTCACCATGAAGCTGAAGGGGAAGCTGCAGCTCCAGGTGATAATTATCCCCCCCCTTTTCCATGTAGTCACACTGTTTTCACATTGGAACTCTTTTGAGATTCATTTTAAAGAAAGGCAGCAAAGCGAGGGAGACACTTTGTTATGGAGGCAACAAAGGTAATCGCCTCCCGCTGCACCGCAACACACAATTACGTGGTCATAGTTTACAGTGTTTATAGATGGCTGTCCGAATGGGGGCAAGAATTTGGGAACGTTACATATAAAGAATTACCGTAAAGAACACGTCAAAACTGTTACCTGGCACATTAAACGGAAGAAAAACAGCATTTGACTAATAATGACGACGCCGTGGTTGGATGAAAGAGTTAATCTCTTTGCCCTGTGTGACTGCAGCTCCTCCTTTCCGCCAGTGTCACATTTCACCGCTTCATCTCCCAAAGTTCTCCCATCATCCTCCGCCTCCTCCACGTTCCCGATCCAACAAGCCCGACCTCCGCTGAGTAATCCCCATCGCAGGGGGGGGGGGGGGGGGGGGGGGGGGGGGGGGGGGGGGGGGGGGGGGGGGGACAGAAAGAGATGCATCCGCATTCGTCACGCGCTGCTCTTCATCTGGCCTGTGTGTTTACACGGTGAGCCGGATTGTGAAGTCAGGGTGATAAATCGGGGGACACTTGTCCTCCAGGGGGGGCTCTTCTGTGGGGGCCGCTCCCCTGCCAGGACTCCCCAACACACGGCCTGGATACAGACAGAATGCTGCAGTGGGGTGTTGTTTCTTTTTACGTGGCGTTTTTCCTTTAATCCGGATCAAGACTCCGAAGGATAGAAGGTGCAAAGATTTTTAGAGCTCCTCCGCGACAAATAAAGATATTGCAGATGCAGCTCGAAAACATTAAAGGGAATTCACGTTAGGGGAGTGTTCAGCTTTTCAAGATGTCTCCCAGAGCCCAGTTCTTGCTGCATGCTTCTGTCCACGGTGTTACGCAGTTTGCCGACACATACTTGGGCCTTGATCTTCGCACACACAGGCCGTTTGCTTTTCCACTTAGCACAGATTTGAGAAACGCGCCGACCAGAAGGTGGCACCCTCAATGTCCTCTGTTCATTTGATATTTTGTGAACGCAGTGTCAAAGTCTTTGTGTTACACTTCTTCCGTGTGTCATCCGCTGCCTCCTCGGCTCCGGCCGACTGACACGAGCTCCTCCGTCCCGACCTCCTGTTCTCTCTGGCCCTCCGGGACCGTCCCGCTGTGAGGCCTTGTCCCGTGTTGGCAGAATGACCTTTCACTTGAGAAAACGTCTCACGTTTTCCTGGTTTAACATACTTGCCGCACTGATTGTTCTCTTCTATTCTACTTTGACCTTTTCTTAGGTTGACCGACTTTGAAAACTGCTCATTTGAAACATTTTCAGCGGCTGCAGACACTATGTGGATGGTGATTCCTCAACTCTGAACTCAAACGTCTGAGAGTCATTACACTGTCCCCGGTGAAGCGACTGTACCACAGACGAAGTCGTCATCATCATTTGGTCCACGATGAGAGACCCCACCTTTTGCCCTGTTTTTTTTTTTCTACAAACAAAGCTGCCAATCCAACTCTTTTTTGTTTCCCTCACGCCAACGACTGGCCACGTTTAAAAAAAAAAATTCACTTTCCTACATTTTATAGCTTTTTTTCTTCTCTTTTTCTTAGTATCATAACTGGGGGGAAAATCGAAGCTTTTTCATGCTATTATATTTTCTTCATGCCTTTTGACATTAGCTCATTTGATTTTAACTCCACGTAGCACAATAGCATTAAATCAGCTAACAGAAATGAAGAGATGATATGATCAAATTTCACTATCAATTAATCTTCTCGATTGTTTTCTTCATCAATATATTAACCATTTGTTTATACAATGTCGGAAAAACGTTGGGAGAAACAGAAGCGATTTTCAAAGATGGCCGTCTCTATATGAGGCTGGGTGGAATATTCATAGCTGCAGGTGACAGGTGAGGAGGCCGTCGACTTGTCAATGCTTGTTCTGCCTTAAAGGTGCTGGAGCAACAAACAGACTGCAGGAATCACTTACTCTCTCTCTCACACACACACACACACACACACACACACACACACACACACACACACACAAATGAAAGGAGGCGTCTTATTTTATAACTATTGACCACAATATGCATGACAGGAGTTTATGAATGACAACAAGCGTCTGGATGAGAGCGAATGTTCATTCACTTGGAAAAGAGCAGTTCGACAGTAACACTGGAACTCAAGGTCGACTTACTCAGAAATAGTCATCGGCTGAAACTAGAAGACTACTAGAGACCGGACATTTCCATAGAGTGAAGGTATGTAGTTAGTGTGCAAGCAGCAATTTCCTGTTATTGCTCGTCACGATGGAGCGAATCCCGGAATTTAATCTGCAGCAATGCATTTCTTTCCTTCCATAATTAACTCAGAAATGCAGTTCACTGAAATTACAAAATGGTCAAAGTATCCTTTAAGTTCTTACGTTAACGCCTTTCTCCGAGCCCCTGAAACAGAGGAAGTTTGGAAATGTCACTTCCTGGTTGGTTCGCAGCAGTCGCGACTCGACGTGGAGCTACGGAAAATAACGAATTGCACTTATTCAAGACTAACAATATGTGTCTTATAGGCAAAGATTCAAAAACAGAGTTTTGAACAAAGCGGCTTAGTCGCTGACAAGAATCATCCGCCACGATAGTTCTAGGTTATTTAGATCGCTGACCACGAATACAAACACATCTGTACATGTGTGTGTGTTGAGTGTTGGGATCATCGGGGTCGAGCAGATGAGCAGGTAATGGCCACAGTGCGAGACACGAGGGCGTGTATGTATAGACATTTGTACGTTACTAACTCTTCATACCGTGAGACTGTGTTTTCATTTTTCGTCCTTCGGGTTTTGGTTCTGGAGCCGAAGTGGCAGCGCCGAGCGCAGCACAAGTACAACTGTAAGTGATTCCAGATGCTTTAAGAATCGACTTCATGTGCAGGGAACGGAACAAAAAAAAAAAGAAAGATGTTCCCCCTTTCCCCTCTTTCATCCAAGCGATCCTCTACTTCCCTGCTTCCAAACACACACAAACACACTCCCACAGGACAACCACTTGGAGGTGTTACCTGTACTTCGGCAGTGACAACTTCAGAATAGAAAGAAGAGAGTCTTCTCTCCAGTGTGATATCACATTTCAGGAATATGGAACCAAAAAACAAAAGAGTTTGGAAAATTTGGAACAAAGGCGCTGCTGGCTAGAAGTGGGAGGAGCCTCTCTGGGCTATAATCTATTTTCTTAAACGTTACGGCTGCGAACTAGACGATGAAATCTTCTGCACAAGACACAAAGAAACGACACGTCTTCGCTCCAGAACCAGTGACCTATGAACCTTTTCATACACAGTAACAACCTCCATGAATGTGACAGATGAAAGGAGAGAAAAAAAACTACAGGAAGAATCTTTTCTGTGTGCAAAGAGGTGGGACGGGGTCTGGGTGGGACGGGGTCTTGGTGGGACGGGGTCTGGGTGGGACGGGGTCTTGGTGGGACGGGGGCTGGGTGGGACGGGGTCTTGGTGGGACGGGGGCTGGGTGGGACGGGGTCTGGGTGGGACGGGGGCTGGGTGGGACGGGGCCTTGGTGGGACGGGGGCTGGGTGGGACGGGGTCTTGGTGGGACGGGGTCTGGGTGGGACGGGGGCTGGGTGGGACGGGGTCTGGGTGGGACGGGGGCTGATGGGAGAAGGTGGAGTCTGGCACACGACGTTGCACTCCTACCTCGTGAACTCTTGTGTCGCCCCCCCCGAGGGATGTTTAAGTGGAAGCAGAGGCGATTGAGGAAGGGGGTGAGGGGGGTGGAGGAGCTGAAGAGAAATGAGGAACTCCAGCAATGCACAAGACAGGTAGAGACAGGACAGAGCTAGAGAGGGAGAGAGGGAGAGAGGGAGAGAGAGAGAGA